>NW_005187730.1:0-34450 GCF_000239375.1 Pundamilia nyererei
CCAGATCTTTATACTTCTTTCTAAAGTGCATCACAAATGTGTAAAACCATTATGTAAAAGTATTATATCTGACTTCATGCTCCTATGCAGGGGATACACAGTTTGGAAAATTCTGGGTATTTAAAAGAACATATTTTTTTTGATGTTTTATAATGTTTTCTTCTTTGTTAATTAGCTTCAGGAAAATGGCAAAGCTAAATTGTTCAGCCTTTCAATTGCACAAATTTCTGAAACAGAATTTCAGATATAAGGAGCATTGTGCTACACTGAAAGAAAAAAAGAAGCTGATAGAGAAGGGATTGTCATTGTTAGGGCTTTTAAGTCGTATAAGTCATGCAAAACTTTACGAGGCATGACATAACGATGCACTGCTACTAATACATGGTGTAATAAAGGCAGAAAGTCAAATCCAGGCTTTTGAGTCACAATTTCAGTGATATTAGTCCCAGATATTGGATCTCAAATAAAAACATCTGTTGTTTCAAGTTATGCTCTGTTGTTTATGGCAATATTGTTTTCATCATTTGGATGATTAGAAGCAATCAGGAATGTGAATATAAGCATGGTGAGTAAAGGTGAGACAGAGGCAGGACAAAGACCAGTCGAGACAAATCGAGGAGCTTGTTTGTAAATGAGGGCGTCTCTTTGTAGCACGCATGTGGTTTGGTTATGAGAAGTCTGACGTGGACCAGAGAACATTTCCCAATAGTTCTGTGTAAAAGGAGAAAAGTAATCACATATGGATTAGCACCATTCATCTTTGAGCTTATAATTAAAAAAAATCTTTAATGTGGTTTTTATATAAACTAGCACTAGTCATAAACATAAACTAGTCATTTATAGAGTTTCCATAAAATGTAATATACTTTGATACATTTCATTATTAGATGTTGTGAAATGAGATTTTGGTATGGAATATCAGAGTGATTTTGACTCCTCGCATTTTAACATTTCAATGAATTGGCATATATAAATAATACATAAAACATGAATATAAATGCTATACAAAGTAACCATTTAATCTGTACTTGTATGAACTATTGTTGATAGTGAAAGCCATTTTACTTTGCAGGTCTCAAGATTTATCCCCATCCGCACCATGCGCCCTTTGGCCAGTGAACCTCAAGTTAACTCACTTGGACTGGAACCCTGAAGCAATCCTGATACACTTCCAGGGACAGTACCTCACCATATGTGAACTTGACTATAGTATCTTGCAGGGAGAAATACAGAATGTACCAAAGACTAAAGCTGAAGTGGATATTGGAGAGTTTTGCCTCGTGGAAGATTTGACTTCAGCTCGCTGGTACAGAGGAAGAGTTCAGAAACGACGGGACAACCTCTTTGATGTTTTCCTCATTGATCACGGAAACGTGTTGACTGTCAGTGCCACAAACGTTTCTTCCTGTTCAAATGACCTGTTAATCCTGCCTCCGAAAATAGTTTGTGGTTTTCTTGCTAATGTGCTGCTTCTTCAGAGTTGTTCTCACTCTGTGGTTGAGGAGTATTTCTCAAGCCTGATCAGCAGAAATATCAACGGTTACATTCAAGCACTGCTTCCCCACAAAGTCCTCCTACTAGAAGTCCCTGACATCAACACCGGCTTAGTTACACATGGCTTTGGGAGATATGTGGACACTGATACATTTCTCTTCTTGGTAGAGATGCTTACAGAGATGCCTCTCAAACAGAAAATAGAGCCGGTTCCTGACTTACTCATTGAAAAGCCAAGGGGACAAGAAGTTTGTTTTAAACCATCAGGTTTGCAGGGATATGAAGGCATTTTTTCACTCTATGGACCAGCCTTGTGTTGTGGGACACAAGCTAAAGTGAGAGTAACTGCCGCTGTCAGCCCTGGGTTGTTTTACTGTCAGATGGCCAGTGTGGAAGCAGAGCTCTGGGAAATGTCAAAGAAGTTAGCTGCATCATGTGAATGCAGACCTAAAGAAAGTTATCCGATGACTCCAGAGAACCTGGGTTTATTGTCCTCAGCTAAAAGCAAAGATGGGAGATGGTACAGAGGCTTGGTGCAGTTTCTCCCAGGCAGTTCTTGGGTTAGAGTCTTGTTTGTTGACTACGGATTCATTGAATCAGTCAAAGTTGAAAACATCCACAGGTTGGCACCTGAATTGTATTCAACGCCAATTATGGCATTCCCTTGCTCTCTGGCATGCCTGACTGATGAGGATAAGGCCATCAAAACTCAGCAGTTGTGTCTCCTGAAATCAGGCTTACTTGGAGGACGATTACACGTGGAGATCACTAGATACAATGAAGAACACCACCTGTACTGTGTCACTATAATTAGTGCTGAAGATGAAGGTGTGGAAGAGCCGGAGCCTGTCAGAAAGTGTCCAGTCATGAAGGTTGAGTCCGTTTCTGAGGCTGAAGAACAGGGTGGCTTCTTGTACCTTGAAACAATCATGGGCGAAACACTGGGGCAAACGCTGAAGGTAGAAGAGGTGCAGGTAGACTCCGTGTTTGTGGGCTATGTTGAACATGTCCAAAATCCAAACCATTTCTGGATTAGAACACAAAAACGCAATGAGGAGTTTGAAGAAATGATGTCAAAGATGGCAGAACACTTCGAACACGTGAAGCTGGATGAAGACGTACTGTTAAATCCTAAGCTTGGAACACTGTGCTGTGCGGTTTATGAGGGAGACCTGCATTTTTACAGGGGTGTAGTGACAGACACTCTTAAGCACGGAGCTGAAGTTTTGTTCATCGATTTTGGGAACACTGAGAAAGTGCCACACATGCTGATCAAGAATATTCCTGAGTCATTTTCCTGCAAGGCGGCATTTGCCATTTGTTGTACTCTTTCGAATGTTTTTCCTGTTGAAGACATCTGGACCAGTTCAGCCTCTGATTTCTTCAGAAGAGCTGTGTCAAACAAAGCCTTGCTAGTCCATGTCATACAAATGAGAAAAAACAAATTTGTTGTTGACCTTTTTGAGATGGGAAGTGGCAACAATCAGAGTATTACTGAGCTCCTGGTCTCTTCCAAGCAGGCTGAATACATTCCGAAAGGGCACTTGGACCAAAAAAGGACAGAAAAGACAAGGTGCCTCCAAAGTAATGTGAAAACAAACATCGCTGAGGATAAGGAGCAATGGAAGATTTGTAAGGAAGAAGAGAATGCATCAAATAATGAACCTGAGAAAGCTCAACTTCTTGCTAGCATCAAGCTGTTAAATATCAAGCCTGGGTGTGAGTTGACTGTGCACTGCTCTTATATCAGCTCTCCATCAGATTTCTGGTGCCAGCCTCAAGACATGGTTCCAGCTTTGGAAGAACTGATGGATAAACTTCAGCAGTATTATTCAACTCATTGGGTTCCCCTGGAGTCAGGAGATTCATGCTGCATTGCCAAGTCACCTCAAGATGGACGATGGTATAGGGCCTTAATCACTGCAAAACAGAGAGACAATGTCACAGTAACGTTGGTTGATTATGGGAATACTGTCCAAGTCAGTGAACACATTCTTCAAGCAATAATGCCAGAATTTCTTTATTTGGAAGAACAAGCTTTCAGGTGCAGCCTTTACAACTTAATTGAACCTGCTGACCCTAAGAACTCTGGGAATTGGAGTCCAGAAGGCTGTAGGTTGCTAAAAGATTTTGTCTTCAGCAGCACTGGAGCTCTAAAATGTAAAGTTGTCTCCCAGTTATATGTGAAAAACAAGGGGCTGTGCAATGTTGTTGATCTCTACAACAGCCAAACCCAGCAGAGTGTGACAGATAGGTTCACAGAACAAGGCCTGGCAACACGAGTGACGGCGTCAACAAGGCAACAGCAAGCAGTGTTTCCGGAATCTTTTATCTACTCTTCACATGATCTACACCCAGGAAATGAGGAACAAATGTATGTCACCTACGTTAACAGTCAGTGGGAGGTCTACTGCCATCTTGAAAGAAACACTGACATTATTGTTGAGCTTGAGAAGAAAATCTCAGAGGAGAGTAAACACATGATGCAAGTTGTTACAAGAGCTGTTGTAAGCAAACTGTGCCTGGCAAAATACTTTGATGGCAAGTGGTACCGCGGTGTAGTGCATCCTATTCATTCACCTCTGCATTTCAGTGTGTTTTTTGTGGACTATGGAAACACAAGCATATCAGAGAAGACCAAAGTCATGTTCATCCCGAGAGACTCATCAGATTTGTTGTACACGCCCATGCAAGCCGTGAGATGTTGTCTCCATTCAGTGTCCAAGAAAGATGTGTATGCAGATGTTAAGGAGTGGCTCAGTAGTGCAGTCCTCAACAAGCAAGTGAAAGCTGTCATACTTGGAAAGAATGAAGATGGTTCATTTGATGTCGAATTATTTGATGGAGACATGAACATCAATGAGAAGTTGAAGGAGCTCATTCTCAGTCTTTCATGTAAGCCCAAGACTGCTGTTAGATTTGAGATCATCAACAGAAAACAGAAAACCTCCTGCAAACGAAACACAAAGTCTTCGTTCAAAAGCAAGAGTCATCCTAAAGTGTATTCAAATCTTTCGACATTGTCCCCTGTCCACAGAGGTACTAAAAAGAAAGAAAACACAAAAAGCCTTGTTGGTGGGAGAACTCAAAGCAAGAACACAAGAGTGAGAACACAGAATGAGGGCACATGGAACACCCGGGCCTCTGTGAAATCACAGAACAATCAAGTGAAACAACAAAGACAGGAACAGAAGCAAGCCCAACAGAAAGAGGCAAAAGAAATACCCCAACTGCTGTCTGACAAGAAGATATGTGCAGGCTTTAGGGCAAAGTGTTTTGTTTCCCACACAGACTCCATTTACAGCTTTTTTCTTCAGCTGTCAGAGGATGAACCTGCCATCTTGAAAATGGGTGAAGCTCTCAACTCAGGTACCCTCAGAGAATCCTTGAAGATGCCTACAACCTTAAGAATCAATGACATTGTTTTGGCTGAGTTTGAGGAGGACGGTGCCCTTTATCGTTCAGTTGTGAAGAACTTTGCAGGCAATTCGTGTTTCAAAGTTGAGTTTGTGGACTATGGAAACTCGGCAGTCGTTGAGAAGAAAAAGATCTTCTCTATACCAAAGGAGCATCTGTCACATCCGAGATTCAGTATACCATGCTCGCTGCTGGATCCAAGCACATTCAGAAATGATGTGGCTTTCACTGATGCAGTAATGGAGAAGCCACTGATGGTTGAGTTCATAGAGCAATGTGGAACCAAGTGGGACATAAAGATTAAGGTTCTTGATGGAGAAGTGGGCCTTAATGCAGGACCTGTAACTGAAAGGGAGGATGAGTCTCCTAATTCTGAAGCTAATGAGAAATTGAGGTCCCACAAACAGAATAACCAAAGAGATGAAGCATGCAAGAATGAAATAAGGTCTGAAAGAAAGATGGCTACTGTCAAAGGTGAAACATTCACGCCTAAACCACCATCTGTTAAGGTGTTAGTGCCGATGAGGATGAAAATTCACAGGTATCACAGGATAAGAGTCAAGAGTAGCAAGAGTAAGACGACAAAGAGATTTGGAAATGCATCCCTTACCCCATCTATTCAAGCCAGAGACTCAGAGAATGGAATGCTTTTGTCGGTCCAGAGTAATGGCTGCTTTTATGTAAGACTTCTTAGGACCAGTGACTGTCTCACTGCATTGGAAAGTCACATTGCAGATAGCCTGGTCAAGTGCAAGATGGTAGCAAGAGAGGATATCAAACAAGGCCTCAAGTGCTTAGTTCAAGTCCAGAGTCACAACAAGTGGCACAGAGCCATAGTTCAGCACCTGAGTGATGAAAATGTCAGTGTTTTCCTGGTGGATCACGGAATAACAGTGGAAATCCCAATTGGTTCAATTCGACAGCAGTGTAGTGAACTGTTGAAATTCCCAAACCTTGCAGTGCTGTGCAAGATGAACAGTCTTGGGTTCACTGAGAAGGACGATGATCACAGACACTGGTGTGAAACTCTGAAACCCTTGATAGGCAAAGAAGTCAAGTTGATTTTTGTGCGTTATTCTGAAGCGGATAGCCTCTGGATGGTTGAAATAATCATAAACAAACTGTTTCTCATGTTGCATCAAGTTGTGTCACTGCAGCACAATGGAGGCACTGAAAAAGGACCAACCGTGGAGACCAGCCCTCCTCAGCGGCTTGCCTTTGCTCCAGTTCAAATGGACAAATTATATTCTGGCTTTGCTGCTGCAGTTAAGACGCCTTCTGACTTCTGTGTGTCTCTAGAGGATTTTCTTCTTGTAACAAACAAAGTGTCAGTTGAGCTGGATGACCTTCCAGACAAGATAACAACCCTCCCAAAGGTCACTTATTCCTGCATCCTGAGAGGTGTGAAGCCAGCTGGATTGGATGATCAGTGGCCTGATGAGGCGGTGGTCTTCTTCCAGAAATGTTTGTATGGGAAGAACCTCCAGATCTTCTTCAGAGAGTTTGTGTCAAACACACACTGGAAGGTGGACATTCTTGTAGATGGTGTCCATGTTGCAAAGGAGCTGGTGGATGCTGGACATGCCAGCTATGTGGATGTCATGCTAGGACTCAGGTATGCTTTATAATTTAAAATCTGACTGAAAGTGTATTAGAAGTGATCAAAATAAGTACATATTTAGTCCTTTGATATGTTTTTTTAATGACTTCAAATCCACGATTCAGTATTCTTAGTGTAGTATATATCAGTTGTGCTTTAGTCGGTGAATAAATGAATGAAAGAACAATGAAATGTGTGTGGATTTGTGAGATAAATATCACATTTTTTGTGCTTAACCTCTGGCACTTTCAGGTTCCTGGAGCAAAGCCCCTTTAGAGCTCATTCCCAGGTCCTTCACAGTGAGGAGCAGTGTGGGCCAGAAGAGGAAGGTTCTTGTGAAGCTCGAGTCCACTGAGGGATGTGAGGGGACGATGTCACTCAGAATAAGTTTGGGCTTGTTCACAAAAATTTTGTGGATGTTTAAGGAATTTAAACAGTTCTTTATGTTAAACAGCTGTTTGTGTGAAAAATATTATATTGGTTCTAATTTCTGTTTCTGATCATTTTGACTAAACATGTAGTACCAAAAGATATTTTTGTTATTAAATTTCACATACTTTCAAATATCTAAAACTTAAAATAAAAAGTAATTGCCTGATTAAGACAAAATATTGTCACTACCTTGTCAGCACTTCTGACACTTTTCTTTTTATATTTTAAATACGTTCTGAGTCAAGGCCACATTGTGAAAAATAAAATCTTTACTGATTGTTCTTTTGGTCTCATGTTGTTTGTTGTCTTAGTCAGCAATCAGTCACTTGTGTGTTTAAGGAATTTAGGGTTTTTAATAAAAAAATTATGACCTGCACACATGTTCCACTTGATGGTGCTGTCAAGCCAAGATTTCTTTTTTATAAGCTCCTCAATGAGGCAGTGCTGCTAGGAACAAACTTTCTTTTTCTGTCCAAAAAGAGTCAAAGAAATAAATGCAGCTGAAAGAGATGTACATTTATCTTTAAATAGTATATTTTACATAAAAGTGGCATTATACCACAAAGTACAGTACACCCCGTTATTATTTTCATGAGTATATTTAAGTCCACAACTGCAGCCAATAATAAATGTAATTAGTTTGGAGTGATCACGTTGTGAAAATTGATGATAAGAACAGTAATGAAAACATTTTGTGGCGATGATGGGAAGGAAGGAAGAAAAGAAAAAAAAAAACTGTCAGAAGTGGGATTCGAACCCACGCCTCCAGGGGAGACTGCGACCTGAACGCAGCGCCTTAGACCGCTCGGCCATCCTGACATGTAGGAAACCGGGAAAAAAGACTTAGTCATGTGTATACCGTCATGGTCGTATTGATAATGCTCTGTGTGTATTCTGTGTCATATTTCTAAATAGATCTCCAGAGAGAGGACACTGGCGCGGGTTAACGTTACAGAAATAAACCGTCGCCATGTTCGTTTTCTGTTACAAACGCGGTAAAAAGGTTACATGTTTTCATAATATATTTCAACAAACAAAGATGATTATATTAAACGTATTTACACCTGTCGCTCATAATCTCTACACAGAGACGTGTTTTTCCGGTCTTTAAGCCTGACGTCCGCCTCAAGTTCAAAAGTCACAGGATCACTGCGAGTTACTGTCCAAATTATTATTTCGTCTTTAATAAAAATTATCAATGTGGCTGCTCTACCAGTTGTAAAAATTAAGTTTGAAATCCAGGTATCCATGAAAACGGATTTTTTTTTAATTTAATGGAGTAAGAAGTTAACAGAGTTAGCTCGCTAGTTTCCACCTAAAGATTATAGGAAACAGGAAGTGTAATGTTGCTGAGCGTTATTGATTAGTTTTGCTTTTGGTGGTGATATGATGGTATTATTATTATTCTTATCACCACAGAGTACCCAAATGTAATGATGGTGGGTTTAGATTTATATTTGTTCATGCATTGGAAAATAAAGAACGCCGATTCAGCTGCTAGGTTCTGTGTACCAATCCTTACACTAATATCGAAAAGCAAAACGCATAAACAGAAAAGACATTTTAAAAACGTGTCGATTCCAATGACTGTAGAATTCCCGGGCGAGTTCTGAAGAGCTCTCCCAGAGTTACCCTATCATCTCCGAAGTTGAACTTCAATTTTTATGCTATAGTTGATTACGCGTTAAAATAAGCAGGCCAATTACCTATTATCAGTTTTTTTTTAAACGTGCGCCAGTAGGTGTACATGCATTATCAGCAAAACCGAAAAGAAAAATCTTTAAAACGTCAGGATTCTTCAGCGAGTTCCGAAGAGTGATGATCTGCCACAGTATTAACTTTGTTAACCTTTACACATTTTAAAATAAAATACGCCGAATATCGACAGATCATACTTTAAAGTACATCGTTAGATGTGCTGGAAACTATTAGCAAATTATGTTATAAGTGAACACCATCGTTTCATGCGAGTTCGGAAGCCCTTTCATTTTTAACCATCAAGTATATTACACCGACTTTATCTGGTGGAATATTTTACGAATACAGTTACCTTTTGTATCATTAATGACAACTTAAAATACCGGTAGTAACACATAATAATAATAATAATAGTTTATCAAACACAACTTCCAAAATCAGAGCACTTGTCCCAGATTAAATACACCCGAAATGCCCCAGCACCGTTTCACCGCCAGTTCATATTCCATTTGAGTGTAGTACCACTGGCTTTTATAAATAGCTTGTCTTTAATCCTTTCTATCTATACAAAGTGCTGATGTACCCAAAAAGTGACCGTATAAATATACAAATAGGCTGTGAAGGCTACATAACACCCTAACTAGTTAAGTATTAGTCTTAATTGAATTGTTTCTAACCATATGTCGATTTTAAACGCAGTGACAAAAGACCACGCTTCCAGTCCACACTGTTGAAAATTCTGTATTTATTAATGATTTACAAAAGGCTAAACATGAAACCATTTAAATGATTCAGTTCATTTTGAAACCTAAAAAGGAGAAGTTTGTGTTGTTGCTGTGTTTGTTTGTTTGTATGTGTGGGGAGCATCTTGTAGTGTTTTTACAGGTCAGTTATTATAACAGCGTCTTTAACTCGTCATGTCTTATCAGAGGCTCCTGTTGAGAAAAAATATATAAGTCGACACACAGGATGGAGTCAAACAAACAAACAAACTGCAGGAGAGGGAGAGAGAGATACATCTGAAACGTCACAAGTTTGGGGGAGGGGGTTTGAAGTGCGCTTCATTTCTACATCAGCAGTGGCGGTGAGTGAGTTTTTGAGACTGCACTTGTGTGTTGTGTTGCATTGTGTATATTTGTACAATTGGGTCATGTTGTGAAACACCTGGCTCCCTCCGACTACAGCTGGTGTAAAAACAGAACACTTCTGTCTCTAAAGCAGAAAAAACCCACAGATTATTAATATTATTGTTATTCTTATCACCACAGAGTTCCCGAATGTAATCTCAGAACAGTTTGCAGATACATATTTAATAATAAAACAAGTCGTTGTGCAAGTTTTTCCACAAGGTTTGAAATAAATATCTGTAAAGCAAACAAGCACTTAAAGAGTAGCTGCATTTTTTTTCCTTTTTGTTATATTATTGTCAATATTAATATTACTGTGAAAACCAACATTAATCACATTGTGGGTGAACAAAACAAGTTCCTTTTTCTGACTTGAATTTAGGGCGAAAAATTCATCTCACACGACTACTCTGGTTAAAAGGAAATAAAAGTAGAAGTCAGGAAGGGGAGAAACAGGTAAAAATGTGACTCTGGTGGCAGCGAAGAGGAGGGCTGTTAAATCACATTAGTTTTGCAGATTTTTTTTTTTATTTTTTTTTTTAAGTTTCCTGGCAGATTTCTACAGTAGTAAAAGAGTGAGTGGACCCGAGTATTTACAGTAATGTTGTGCACTTAAAAGATCCTTCCTGAAGAACCTTTTCAGAGTTTTTCTAAAACAAAATCACAGAAGAAAAAAAAAAGAAAAAAAAAAGAAAAGATGTCCCACACTTTTTCGCTATAGAATGAAATAACAGTGTTTCCACTCGCTGAGAATTTAATTAAAAAACAAAATAAAAAAATAAAATAAAAAGGTGTGGAGCTCAACGTTGGGCGTTCCTGCTGGCAAGGAGGGATTAAAAGATTGAAAAACAACATGATACAGAAAATAGAGCATAAAATAAAACTGTAAAACTGTTCAAATTTCACTTAGCTATGAAAAAAAAAGAAAAAAGAGAATAAACCTCTCTCTACCGCCCCCCCCCCCAAAAAAAAAATTTTAAAAAAAAAATTTACAAACAAAAATATATCCCCTTTCTGTCATGTGATTCTCGGACTCTCACTAGATATAATTAAAACTTTTTTACAGTGCTTTATCATTATACATCTTTAACAGGTTTTAACACGAAGGGGAAGCAGATTTTTAAGCCATAAAAATCTCTTCTGCTGATATCGCTACGTCAAAAAAAAAAAGAAAAAAGAAAAAAAGAGTGGTCCAGTTATTCGATGATTTAAGTCAAAGCAAAAAGAGAGAGAGGGGGAAACAAACGGGCGGCGACGGTCAGTGTCAGGGGGAGCAAGCGCCGGCTCTCTCTCTCGATGTTTTTGTCCCCCAGGAGCACCTTATCACGGTGGCGTCGGCGTTAAGGTGGCGCTGGGAGGTGAAAGGCTCAGGTCTACTGCTTGGTGTTGAGCTCGTTCTCCAGCTCCATGAGTTTGCGAGAAGCCTTGACCTTGTTGGAAACCTCCTTCCCCTGAGAGAAGAGGCGCTGGCGCTCCTTGAAGGTCAGACTCTCCGGAGCATCGCTGGGGATCGAGTTCTCCTGCTCTTGACTGCAAAATTAAGATTAAAACCAGAAACTTACTAGAAGAAATAATGCAGGTTTATTATAGTTGAGCACCAACTTGACTTTTCCCTCCAAAATAAAGATGATCATTTACAAAATAAACATCCTTTTTTATTTAATGACTCAAAAATAGTAACCGAGACCATAAACTCACCAGGGGAGCGTTTACTGAGACATTAAGTCAAGTGAGAAGTAGGTGTCTTTTCTTTTTAGAGCGAGAGGAGTTGCCCCCTGCTGGTCATTAGGAATAATTAATTTTTAAAGGCACTTAAACCCAAATTATCTGTAGTTTAAGGCAAAATGGATGTAGACTGCTACAACAGAGACAACCACCCATGACTAAAAGTGGCAAAGAAAGAAAAAAATAAATAAAACAGAGCTCACCTCCTCGTCCATTTGTCTCTCAGGTCCTTGTAGACTTCTCCTGTTCCTACAACTCCTGATGAGTTTCCAGTGTACGAGTTAAATCCTGCTAGATGTTCATGAGCCACACAGCAGAAAGACAAAGAGCAGCAAGACACGAATTAGCATCGCTTATGTGCAGCTTGTGATTAACCAAAAATCATCTGCGACAGAAGCTGCTGGGAGACGGTTCGGAAGATCTCTGATATCAATTATCAGTGACAACAACTACACATAGTGAGTGCACTTGGAAATGCTTTAAGTCAAACTGAATCGACAGCAGACCAGAGACCGCGGTGACCATTACCCAGCAGCTTCTCCAGTCATTATCACTTCATTTCCCACAGACCAGCCTCAGCAGAAAGGAGGAAAGAAAAGAGAGCGAGTTGTGAGAAGCATTAGACAAAAACCTCAGATCTCATTAAACTAGAGCAGCAAGCAGAGAGAGAAACACAGCACTAAAGTAAAAAGCAGTTAAAGAGCCATTCCCAAGCAGCAACAATGGTCTGTGGAAGTGTCAGGTGGGCTCTGAGGTTGAGGTCACCGCTAAACATGTCCGAACCAATTCTGTTACTATCTAAACCCAGCAGTGCTTAAACTCAGCGTATCTTCAGAAAAATGAAGAAGGGCTCCCAAAGAAGCCAGGTGAACAAACATGAAGAGGGTGACCGCGACCTTTAACCCCAAGTGAGACGTTAGTTTTACGCATTCCTGTGTCTTTCCAAACTGTAGCAACATCAACAGCTTAACGAAGGTAAAGCTTCGTAAAACCATCGCAGGATCCGATGAGCCAGGAGTCTGAGACTTGTTTCCAGCACACAAAAATACAAGTTCCTTCCTGCTGGCTATAGAAGTGTTAATGGTTTACTTTCAATAAAGACCAAAACCGACAGTGCTGATATTAAAGCTTCAGAAGTATTTGAACTTTCTCTTTTATTTGCTTATTTACTTCCCCTTGGTTGTTAAAAATGACCATCGCTCACTTCAGCTCCAAAACACAAAGATCCCAGGCACACTTTGATCACTGACACCCAATTACATCTTCTCTGGCCAACACGGCTGCATTGGAGCCGGACAGGAAGAAAAACAGACTTCTAATTCTGACTAAGGCTCTTTTTTTAAACACATCGGCCCAGATGTGTTGGAGCTTGCTGGCCACTTTCAGACTGGATGCTGGTGCAGATTCCTGCTTCCTTCCTGAAGCTGTTTGCAGATCTACTGCCTCCGACTGGTGACCAACCCAGGCTTTGGTTTGTTTCTTTTTATAGAGTTAGTCAAGTTTGCTACCACATAGAGGGCAAAATATGGAATTTTTAACCATTTATCTATTAATTTTACCAAATCATAATTAACCAGAACTAATGACCAAAAGAGATACATCCGCCACGTATCGCCCTAGCTACCTTCATTTGAGTAACTATTTGCTGTTTTGAGAAATACCTGCAAAGTGCTCCCTGGTTGGAACCCAGTGGTCCAAACGCGTATTAATCCACCACTGAAAATAGTCCCCAATGGATGAACCATTTACAGCTTTTCCTGTAACGTGCTGAAATAACTAAAGAACCCAGATACTTGTAAAAGTATCCCGTGTGACAGTGCCTGGCTGTTTTGTTTTCCCTTTTATAAATTGAGTATAAATTAGGAATTGTCTCACACCAATTGCCTGTTCAAAATAGCCGACGTGGTTTTGTTTTTCTTCTTCTTCTTTTTTTTAAAGACGTTTACAAGAATACAGAATCATTTAAAAAAATGCCCATAAAGGCTGTTCTTTTCTGTTTTTAGCTGATAAAATGTTTCATTTCACTTGCTAAAACCAGCAAGCAGGAACTTGGAGAAATGTGGGATGATAAAACCTGGCAGACTCTCTTCGTGGCTCAGTATTTGGCACGTCATGCTAAGAGGAAACACTGGCTCCACATGGTAAAGAGGATTTCTTCTCTTGTGTTCTGTGTACTGGTGAGGACAGTGGTTGAATCTCACTCAGGAAAAACCCACGAGTTAGACATTAAACATCCAGTCCCAACTCTACTTGGCTGCCTTTTCAAAGAGCACAACTGCAGTCTAGATGGATGTAAGGTTTCGTGTTTCAGGATGCAAATCAAAGGTTGGTACAGTTCAGACGCAGACACAGTGATGGGGTGTGAACCCCGATAGATTCATCCAGCTGGCAGCTCCCAGGCTTTTTACTTTGGGTTTTATGGAGCCAAAAGCAAGAGGGGGTGGGGGATCTGAAGTATAGTCTGGGACGGGATCAAACCGAGTCCCACTTCAGCCCACATAAATACAAACTGGCAGAGAACAAAGCAACCACAGAGAAACAAGCCTCGTTCAAGGCCAGAAACATCCCTCTGTGCAGCCAAAAGAGATGAAAATTATACTTCTGGCACTACAATAGAAAATTCTTCACATTCACATGAAAAAAGTCATCCACTGGCCTGTGATTGATTCTCAAAGGTTATGAATGTTTTTCTTTTACTCTGGCTCGGTTATCTTGGAGGCCAAAGGACGCCCGTTTAAATTGCTGTTTTGTTTCCCTGCTCTGGTACACATCTTTCTGTTTGAGCATCGCTCTCTGCGGATAACTGAACTCGTCCTTCCTCTGCAGCTTTCTCCGGTTCGTGCACCTTTGAGGCAAACTGGCATCTGTATCGTTTTTCCTGTGGTTTCAATCTTGATTACACAAAAATACCTCTAACCCAAGAAGAGGCCACACTTTATTAAAGTGAGACTCAAACCTCTAGGACCTGCCAGCTGATCAAATAACACACATCAAATACAGTTTCATATTGGCAGGGAAGCTGGAGACTCAGGTGCTGTTTGTTCACCTGAACCTGCCGCAAAGCCCTGTGGAAGTTGTAATAAGGTTTTAGTAAATAAAGCCGCAGCGTTAGACAGCATTGAAGCTACAGCAGAGACACAGACTGACAGGCGAGATGACAGAAATGAAACAAAAGCTGATACGAGGAGGGAAAATTAGGCACTTCTGGGACAGCAAATTAAGAGAGAGTCCAAAACACAGACACGCAAAGTGGGGAAGAGCAGCAAAGAATAAATAAGGAAATAAATACAGACTGCAGCCTGGTGGAAGCTATGCACAGGCAGTAAAAAGCAACAGAAATCAAGCCGGTTACTGGGGTGAGCTGCTGGCAGCCAAAGTGCACTGTTTGCTGTGTGTTTATGCACAATGTGTTTGACTGTGAGGTGAAACGTGCAGATTTTACTCCCGAGGGAGGGGGTGTTTGGGTGAGGTAGGTTGTTGGGGGTGGGGGGGTGTTAGTGGGATGATTTTGTTTAATTTAAGTGAGATTGCAGCACAGAATTCCCATGAGGTCCTGGATGTGTTTTGATCTTTAATATAAGCAGCAGCGGCGATGGAGGTGGTTTCGTGTTAAAGGTGCAGGCGGCCTCCTGGACCTAAGGTGCTGCTGAAACTCAGACTGTGCTGCAGTCAAAGCTCTGTTTGTCTATGGATGTTCAAACTGCTCAAATTGACAGCATCACAAAGGGATCGTTATGTCTACTCATCACCGAGTCATCTGTCTTTTTTCAGGCCAAAACAATGCCTAGTTTAGGTACTTACTAGATTTTTGGGAACCTTACATTATGAAAAAAAGTTTTTAACAGAAGATGCTAAAAACCTGATGAATCTGTGATACCAATACTATGGAAATAACTCACTACCACATATGTACTGGGGTCAAAACCTCAATTTATCAGTTGTAGGTTTTTTGACTGAGCTGCTTTTTACATGTGACAAGAAAAAAAATCCACTTTAGTCCCCAATTTGGTTTTTTTATTTTTATTTTGGGGACTTTTTTGTTCTTTTAAACTAAAAGAGGATCAAAAACCTCATGGGTTCCTGTTCCATCAGGAGCAGAGAAGCTCTCCCTAAATCTTACCTTGCTTTGTTTTTTCTCTTCAACTCTAAACTGGATCATCATTTACAAAACAATCATCTTTTATTAAGTAAATCTAATAACTGACCATAAAGTCATTAGGGAATTGCTTAGCGAGGTCATCTTCTCAGGCTAGCTTCCAAGCTGGCTTGTTTACTCGCCGCCTGCTGGTCATTGGAAAGAATGCGTGGTTAAGGCTCAGCAGGTTTCACATTTCCATCGCAGAGCCCTGCGTTTATCTTTTATACGAGCTCTATCCAAGGGATACGGAATAAATAAAATTCTGGGTGAAATTTTTGTGGGAACACAAAACTTCCAAACAGCAGCCAGCTGGCTGCAGCTCGAACTCTTTCAAACAATGAAGAAGAGATGCCTATCTTGAAATAATATCTGACATGGATAAATCCACATTTGGACTGCGTTAAAGACTATTTTAACCTCTTGATAAAAAAAATTTTAAAAAGCGGCAGCCTGATCATGAACCTCTAGAATTTATGGCGCTCCGTCAGTGTGGTCAGAGTAGACTGAGCTATAGAGAAGGAAAACGAGCCGTTTAAACAGACACAGACAAAGAGGAGCTCCTTCACTCAACACACTGCTGCTGTGTGCAGTTTTTGCATGTTTATGAAATGATTCTGCTCAATTGAGTGATTGATGGGTGTGAGAAGCCAATGGTGTGTCTCCTTCCCTTTAAAGCCAACACCGCTAAGCAGAGCCACGGGGCAGGACAGGGGGGCGGGGGGGTGGGGAGGACGGGCAGGCAGGCAGGCAGACTGACGGCTGGCCTTTACCCCCGCCCCCCAACCCAAATTCCCAAGCAGCAACCAACCAGACACAAAGGAGGCGGCGAGCGACAACACCAACAGTACTATGATTGGCTCTGATGGGTCTCAATCTGCAGCAAAAAGTGGTGGCGTGATTATCGATTGCTTTTTTCTGTTCGCTAGTGCTGATCGAAGGGGGAGGGGAGGGTGATTGGAGGAAGATGAGGACGGAGGGCGGGGGGAAAAAAATTACTGGGGGACAAGAGGTGTTCAAATAAACCTACAATGAAAAATATGAAACAAACAGAACCTGATTTGCTTGAGGAGGAAGAGAGAGGGGGGGCAAATTTCTACATATAAAAACTAACACAGTGATGAATCGACGACAAAAAAAAGGAAAAAACAAATAAATTTGGACAAACATGTAAAAGAGGGAAAAAGTATACGGTGGAAGTGAAAGGGCACCTCTCTACTGAAAACAAGATAAACCAAGAAGAAAGTAGCACTAAACCATAAAGGAGTGGGTAGAAAATGAAGATGAGTGAGTGAGAGGGAGGGGCGGGCGCTTTAGAGGGCGCTGTGGCGAGCCTGACTCCTCTCTCCAGTTCTACCTTTATAGCCTCCTGGGGGCATGGAGCTCGGTTTGGCAGGAAGGGGGGGGGCTGTACTGTTGGAGTTGTTGACTGGCGGCTGGAACGAGCCAGACAGGAAGATGCCGTCAGAAAGAGGGCGGGGCTTGCGCGCAGTGGGCGGCGGCTGAGGCTTGCTGTGATTAGGCGAGGCGGTGGCCGGGAGGTCGCCGTACGACTTCCGGGTCGCCGACAGCTTCACCTGACCTGATTGGCCGCCGCCGCCACTCCCTGCTTTGGTGGCGTCCTCCTCGTCTTCGTCATCGCCCGTGTAGGTGACAAACTTGGCGGTGTAGAGCATGTCGGGGGAGGTGACCTGGGTTTTGAGGTAGGAGGTGTTTCTCTGTGGTGGGGGTGGGGGGGTGTTAGTAGGGTTTTGGGGGGCGAGGGGTTGGTAATCCCGTGGAAGCGGGGGCCGATACAGACCGGCCGGCTCGTCAGGCGTCAGCAGCTTTCTCTCCGCCTCCTCGTGCTGCCGGCGCCGCTCGGCCTCCAGGCGAGCGTAGTACTCCTCCTCCTGTCTCCTCTAGGGGAGGGACAACCTGTTAGTAAGCGCCGCTCTCAATGGCTCACACCTAACACTAATCAGCTACGTGGGAAACTACTCAACGAGCTGCACTACTCTGCTTCTGCACAAGCAGCGCTCCACCAGTCTGATGAGACTCCCACCCAAACTCCAACTGAACCTGAACTACAGCCGCGCGTAAGAACCGCAAAGTGCACCAAAACTAAACCGTACCAGCAGGTCAGGGGCATCGTTTCATAAGGTGTTCCAGCTGCATCTTAATGAATGACTCAGAAATACTGATAACATGTTTGAGGTGTAACAATTCTGAATCCGAGAACAAAAATGAAGCATCCCTGATTTAAGATCATCCACGGGACGAAAGAACTGGAAAATCAATAGGAAAAAAAGTGGCTCAAAAGTGGAAGTATGAGCTAAACTGATATTAAGAAGTGGGGGCAGAGCTCAGTTGCATAAAGGTACTGCCTCACACTTCAGTGCGTCCTCTGGGATTTAAAAAAAGTTTTATTAATAAACAACTATAACATTTATTTTCTCCTGTGTTTCTTATTAAAACAAATAAACAAAAAAATACCTTAAATTTAAAGTCATATAAACCTGCTTTGTGGTGCAAAGCAAACAAAATCACAAGCAAAAAACTCGACCAGCTGAGAACATTTTAAGATTTAAACGAATAAAAGTTTCAAATGGAAAAAGCTTTTTTTCCCCTCCATTTGTTTTATATAATTTATAAATCAGAGTAAGCAGCTCTCCAAGTTATCTACATGTAAACTTTTTAGGCTGCAAATGGGAGGTGTAATTAATAATCAAGCACAATTTCCCTTCAAGCATAAACAGGATAATGTGAGGTAAAATAAATAAATTAAAAAAAAAATAAAAAATGGTTGCAAGCTGTGAAAACAGTCCAGACGTGGCTGCTCTGGAAAGAAGCATCTGATTACTGCTTTCATGAATGATTCATGTGTTTATTATTCATTTAAAATCTCTTTAACTTGATTGAAATAACTCATAAAGTTTATGAAATGATACATAATTTCAGTTATTCAAATGTGAGGAAGTGTTTCCTCAGAGGCGAAAGTGGAATATTTTAAATTCCTGCTTTTTCTGAAAAAATTGCAAACCTACACATTTGAGGAGCTGGTAACTCAAATTTAAAAAAAAAAGCATTAATTAACTAATAAGCTACTTTTTCAGTACTGATGTCAACAATCCATCCAAAAGGGAACGATTAACTTCATCTTTAAAATGTTATGATTAATGTGCTCTCAGTTTTAGGAACATAACCACATCTGCTTTCCCTTCCTACAGCTATTTCACAAGGCCAGCTTTTCTTTCTTTTTTTTCCTTTGATGATTTTTAAATCATCTTATTAGGTTTCAGAAAGATAAAAAAAATAAAATAAAATCAGGGACCAACTTCAAGGCTGATGCCCCTGTGCTGGTCTCAATTCTGCTGGTTTCCTGTGTCTGTGAGTGTACACTGATGCAGCTCGGCGCTCTTGAACGTCACGCCTGATGCATATGTTGCTCCACATCACTGCGAAAATCTAATATCGTGGGTTTTTTTAATGCTGTCCATCAACCAAACTTGGGAAATCTCCTCCGACTGGTCTATGAAATCCGCTAACTTGACACAACGCTAAAAGAATCCAGCTTACCGCCGTCTCCTCTTCCCTCATCACTCTGTTTGTGTATGTGTGCTGGGTGTCCATGTGTGCTCGGTTTTCTGTGTGGCCCGGGTTTGTATTTTACGGTTTGTGGGTAGGTTTTTAAGTTTCCAGCCCACCCTGTCTCCAGTGGCTGAGCTCCAAAATCTACACTAGGGGGTGGGAGGCCTGTGATGAAGCTTCACTGGTGAATGTGTTTAGATTGAGGTTTGGAGCGTGACCAGCCGCTCCGGGGTCACTCAATCTGGATGCTTCTTGTATCAGATTATCTTCACATTTTTTGGTCCGTTTCATGTGTTGAAGGCCTGCCAGGAGGAGGCTGAGGGGAGGGCTGAGTGTAGTTGTGATTGTACATGTCTTCAGAGAGACCATGCGCTGCTGTGGGTGTATCCGAGCCGCTATGGCCAGGTTCAGCCAGCCCAGTGGGAATCTGAAGAAACTGGGAGGGATTAGTGGATGTGTGGGGTTTGAATGAGTGAGCGGCTGGGTTTCTGAATATGTACAGTATGGATGGCTGAGGGCGGGTATGAGGCAGGTGGGCCGACAGACCTCTGCGGTGCGTGTGTGTGTGTGTGTGTGTGCATGATGTGGGTATAAAGCATGTGGTTTTTGGGAAAAGTTGGAGGAGGGTGGGCAGCATTCCCCTAAACATAGTTTCCAAAGCAATGCTGGATGAAATGACAACAAAAAATAAAATTAAAAACCTCACAAAAAATAAATGAATCAAAACTGCTTCCCCAAAATAACTGAAACTTCCTGACGCACACTGACGATAACAACAACAACATGATGGGAGTCCCATGCTTCAGGTGGGTGGAGGCACGTAACATGACACAGCAACACATCACATAGGGTGGGGGGGGTGCACAGGATGAGGACATGCAACTGGACAACTTCATAATAAACATCAGAACAATCATAACAGCCTGAAAACAGTTTATTTATCTTAGAAACACCTAAATATTCTCCTAATTAACATTTAATCAAATCCCTGAGATTTCTGGGAGGCCTAAAGTTGAAATTGAACGGTAAAATCTGAATAAATATGCATGTTATTTTTAAACAACCAGTGGTCTTATGGGTGGTTTGCAGCTCACAGAACAAATGGACCGCGCTAACGGTATCACAGTGAAATCAGCGGGCACGACACAAAGATAAAAAACAATGAGCATGTTTGATTAAACACGCACGACACATGTGGGTGGGTGAATGCTGCACCAAACCACTGGTCATTTAAAAATACAGCACATGTATTACAGTTCATCTCTCATATTAACCTGAGTTACTAAGTGACATTGAAGCCTAAGCCAACAAAGGCATGAAAGTAAAAGCTTTGGGAAGTTTTCAGACTCATTCATCTGCTGCACATTTTACCGTTACAGTGAAGATTTAGTTTAAAACAAAGCAAAGGTGCTTTTTTGGCAATTAATGCCACATTAAGTGTCCCATCTTGTCATCCATTCATTCGTTGCTTTTTTTTTTTTTTTCCTTCTTGTATGTTCACGTATTACTAGTACTCTGAGACAGAGCTCGCCTCACACTCTCGCTAACCCTGACCGCCAGTGAGAGGAAGCCCTTGTCCGCCGCTTGAATCCACGATCTCATTCTTTCAATCACTACCCGGAGCTCGTGGCGGCAGGCGAGGATTGTAAAATGACAGCTGCATTTCTCGCTCTGCTCTCCATTTCCCACAACAGCTTAAGTATCTAAAAATCTCTTGCTTACAGAGGAAAACAGTTTGCTAAAGGCCCACCAAACTGAGGCTAGATACAAAGGATTAATATATAAATAACTATAGTTTAACTTTATAGTAGGACTGATAAAATCCTATTATCTGCAATTTTAATTGCATTTATTAGACAGTTAAGCGTGCACCAGGTAAAAGGGTCTGAATTCTTCCAAAGCATCTTCACATTCAGGGGTTAGACCGATGTGATGGGTTGGTATAGTTTAAAATCTCTATGAAATCAAGGTGTGAATGTACAAAGAATATAAAACGTAATTTCTTTTTACCAAAGTGCAGGCTAAATATGCAAACGAACTGAATTGTAAACACAGTGGCTACATTTTAGCTTACATTGACAACCTAGAGGAAAACGACATGCAACACTTTCAAATTAAAAGCCTTTTTCAGTAGGACTAAAAATGTAGTCCTTTGCATCATCTGTGCTGTAAACACTTATCTGGTAACAGGGGAAACAGTTTGCCAGTATATCTAAAAGTTTAGCACCTTTAAGTATAATCCAACAATCTGAATTAATTACATTAAATCTTATCAAATGCCAATATTTTGGTTCTTAACGGGAATTTTTGATGTTTAATGAGGATTTTTAAGGACCTTCTTTCTCTTATCATGCTAATAGCTCCTTGTTAGCATCGCGTACTTTGGTTTTATTGTGTATTAGCAGCTGGCTGTTGCACCCTAACAGGGGGAAGAAAAAAAATTTAAGACAAGAGAAAGCTGCATAATTTTGTAGATTTGGATATAATGTAATTACTGTTCAAATATCGGTCCAACCCCTGTGTGTGTGTGTGTGTGTGTGTGTGTGTGTGTGTGTGTGTGTGTAAACCTAATCTGTGCTACACCTGAAGCTCTGACTCAGTAATACTTTAATAAAGGCACAAAGCATTAATTTTAATCAGGTCAGAACTCCAGCGGTTTCAAGGACAGACACACCGACCTTCTCCTCGGCCTCTCGCTTGGCTCTCTCCTCCTCCCTCCACCTCCTCTCCTCCTCCTGCTTCGCCCGCTCCTCTGCCTCCCGCTTACGAATCTCCTCCAGCTGCTGCTTACGCCGCCGCTCCTCATCCTGCAACTGGTCACACACACCCGCGGGGAACATGCCGCAAGGCACGCATGCAAATGAGGAAAGAAATTAGTACGCGTGGCATTCACAGACACATAATCTGAGCACATTTTCTTTTGGATTTGTTCAACTGCACTAATATGTTTGTGTACAAATGTGAGGTAGAACTGCATTTGTCTCACAGGACTGCTCCTGGGGGGAGGAGCTGTGTGCACTGCAGGCAGAAAGAAACAGACACGCACGCACACACACACTGCTAAACATGCACACACCAACATGCAGCGACAACGACAACAGCAGCAGCAGTAACAACAACCGGAAAAGGGCAGAGCGAAAAGCAAAGACAGCCCCTCCTTTGGCTACTTAAGGTGTACTTGATTTCGTTTACAGATCATTAAATGTCCCACTGAGCAGCAGAGGAATAATAAATCAAGCGTACCTGAAGTAACTGCAAGCTTAATGGGCTGCAGCAGAAATATTCCGAAAACCATCCCGACAAACCAAGTGCAGCATGGCGACAAACGAAACAAACACACCCATTCTAGGGCTGGATGGTGGTTAAAGGGTCAGTTTAACCAAACGTTCGCGGTGGTATCTGTCCACAAAGAAGCTCCAATAAGGCTCCCTGTTTGCTCCTTTTCTAATTCTTATGCAGGATATATTGTTTTGCTTGAGTCGTTTCAATTTGTTTATTGAGTGAATTTTATATATTTTTAATTTCTTACAATTACTATTTTGGCTACACTTTTCTTTGTCTTTATATTTCCATTAAAAAAAAAAGCTGTATTTACACTGTAAAGGTTTTCCAGTAGATTTGAAGGCAATGCAGTCTTCCTTCTTTATTTTTGTTATTTGTTAATATTTGCCACTATTGCATTAGGGTAAATATGGTAACTACATCATTCTAGGTCATGGTCAGGTCAATGCTATGACCCTGGTTAAATAAAACTAAATCTGTCTATCAATCATTTAACCACAAAGTGATGTTCTGAAGCTGTAGTGTCTAAAAATGTCTGGAACCTGCAATATAGATAATTGCCAGTAGGGGGCAAGGCAAGAACTTTCCTGCAAAAACAATTGTATAGAAGTCTATGAGAAATTGACCCTACTTTTGTTTCTTCTTTTACCCAATTAAACACTTTCCTGATGAGTTTGTGGTCTCAACCATTAGCCTTAATGCTTGATTAGTACAAAATGTGTTTATTTTGTATACTAGGATCTAGTTGTAGAGTAAAAACTCTTGTTGTTAGCTTATTAGTCCTAACTCCATGTCCAAATATGAGTTGGACATTGAGTGTTTTTAAGCAAAAATGATGATCTAAAGCACAGCTGTTGAACTCCAGGCCTCAAGGGCCGGTGTCCTGCAGGTTTTAGATGTGTCCTTGATCCATCACAGCTGATTTAAATGGCTAAATGACCTCCTCAACATGTCTGGAAGTTCTCCAGAGGCCTGGTAATAAACTAATCATTTGATTCAGGTGTGTTGACCCAGGGTGAGATCTAAAACCTGCAGGACACCGGCCCTCGAGACCTGGAGTTCGACTCTCCTAAAGGTTTCAAAATTGTACTTCACAAACTAATGGATCTGAGTCTCTGGGTGGCCAAGTCCATCTCTTATGTACATTTAATCAAGTAAAGCAAGAATTAGCTAATCTAATAACTTGGTTGAACAGACCCAATACAGAGAAGACAAAGAGGCTCAGCAGGTCACACACAAATGGATGGATGGGTAGACAGACTGATGGATTCATGACCACCACGACAACATGATGTGGCCCTTCGCAGGCAGCGCAGGGGGCTCGCAGGACTGTCATGCATTGGTCTCGACCCAGATGCCCCCCATGATGCATTCAGCCATGCAGGCGCCACCTCAATATGTACTCAAAACATCACTGCTGAAAAGAATCACACCAACCGCAGCTCTGCTAATCTGAAAGCATGGACAGGTTTGGTTTGCAGTTATCAAACACCAATATTTAAGCAGCAGCTTCGTTCACCGTCCCCCAGCAGGTGTTTTGAGTTGACAAAGAGATGGACAGCTTCCCCAGCCAAACAACATCAAGCATCCTAGGACCAACTGCTCGTTAGCTAATCATGGCGCAGTCCCGTCTACCACCACGACCCCCGATGAAACGACAACAGCAAGCCCAGATGGGTAGGGAGAGACACGGGCAGGTGGGAAGCCCAGACAGGAAACAGGAAGTGATGTAAGGGCAGGGAGAAGATACTCGTCATTAACAGGATGAACATACCAAGTCTAGAACAGAGATAGCTGGGACAGCAGTCTGCTGCTGAAGAGGAAGAAGAAGAAGAGAATAGAGAGTGAGAGAGGGAGGGGAGATAGTTGGAGGAGGAAATACCCAAATACTGAAAAGGAAGGTGAGGAGGAGTTAAGACTAGATTAGAAAATCGAGGGAGGAACTAAAGAGTAAAACAGAGATAAGAGAGGAGCAGGGGAGGACATAGAATAAAGTGAAAACATGGTTTGGTCTTATTACTCTGTTGATGAGAAGCTTTTAAATCTAAAAACTACAGAGCTACATCTTTAACGTTGAGCTCATCGTCCCATATTTTTCTCTTCAACTTTATCAATGAAGCTTTGGTAAAGTAAAATAGTCCAAGAAGTTTTTACTTCTTAGGGAAAGTTGTAATTTTGTGGTATTATCCATTTACTGTAAGCTGACTAAATGTCCACTTTTAGTCATGAAGACCTAAACTAGACCCTGTTTACACTTAGCTTAAAAATACATTATGAACAATCTAACACAGGTGTAAAAGACCACCGAGGAGCACTACCAAACCTTACTGGT
Organism: Pundamilia nyererei; assembly: GCF_000239375.1. Classification (NCBI taxonomy): domain Eukaryota; kingdom Metazoa; phylum Chordata; class Actinopteri; order Cichliformes; family Cichlidae; genus Pundamilia; species Pundamilia nyererei. Next base: position 24,813 of record NW_005187730.1, read on the forward strand.
GGTCTGGGACCCACTTCAGAACATACCTGTGGTAGTGTACATACTAATGCACACGTGGGGAAAAAAGTCAAACAAACCTCACTCAAACAACCACAAAGAGACACAATTATCCTAAATCAGCAATAACTCCTCACTGCAGTGATGCACATTAGATGACTGGACAGCATTTAAATGGATTATTTTATGTTAGTAATACTGTCACAATAACCTCTAACCACGTTATCCAACGTTTTACGTTTTGCGTACTTTATCCAGTTCAGTACTTGGGAACAGTACTCATAGACAGTAAAAAAGACTTTATCTGTGCCCCCATTATAAATTACTTTGACCAACCACTGTGAACAGCTGGAAACGCCTGCACATTTCTATTAGTGTCTGAAATATGTTTCTGGTGTATATGAGCCTAAATTCCCTTCGTAAGCAGCCAAAAGTCCCAGATTTTAAAACCAAGTGTATACCAGTCTTCAAGATGAATAAAGTAGTTCAACAAAGAAAAAGAACGCAGCAAACCAAAGACATAAAAAAATAAAATAATTCACACAGTCAACCAAACTCTGAGATTCATCCACAGCTACTAAAGACACCCACGTTCCGCATCCTAAAATATCCAGTCAAAGTCTGGTAAAAGTCAGCTACAAAACAGTTACCTTCACTACAGAGCTACTGGGAGGAACACACAGCAGATCTACACACGACCCAAATGGATGCACAACTGATGTGTCTGAACCTAGAAAAGCACTTTCCTCCTGAGGTTTCGACACACACTCAGGCTCGTGCTGGATGACTCGGTGAATTCAAACACCCAGCATCGTCTTCACCTTAAAAATACTGGATATTTGATATCCATTGTAGTGCAAGACCTGTGCTTAAATAATCAAAAGGCTGCACATGTGCAGCGTTTGTTCAAATAAAAGTCACATCCACGAGATGTGAAAGCAGCTTTAACGACACTGCTGCCGCCTGCCCTCCCATCCACCCCTCCAGCCAATCAGATTTAAGCAGCTCAGCATGGCAAAGCGATGATAGAAGCATGTTGCAGATGCACATTGCAGGACATTCATAGTGGGAGCCATTTTCCCTTCTAGCATTTGAAAGGCGGTTCTGTTTTCCCCCCCATCAGCCCGATTTCCTGCGGCTCGCCCTGAACTCTGAGCTGATGGGTAGTAACGCTCGAAAAACAGAAGTCAGAAAGTTTGATTTCTGCCAAAGCAGCCTTTGCACATGATACGATTTCGACTCCCTCCTTTTCTTTTTGTTAAGAAAAAAAAAGCACCTTCCCTACTTCCTTCAAATGAACTCATTTTTCCCCCTCAGTCATTTCCTTCCATTTCTTACCCTGGCTCTCTTCTCGGCCTCCAGCCTCTGCATGATCATCACGGTGTCCACGTCTTCATCATCCTCCTCGTCCTCCTCGTCGTCGCTCTGCTTGGACTCCTGCAGTCGTTTCTGGAACTGCCACTCCAGCATCAATTTCCTGAGGCGGTCGTTTTCTTCCGCTGTTCGCTCGGGCTTTGCCTGCAAAACAAAATGATGTTTAGAAACTGAAGTCGTCTTACCGGAATAAGCCACAAGGTCATCTAAGTATCAGAACGGGGCACCGGCCAGTAGCTTTTACAGAAATCCAGCTTTATGTCTTTGGTTAAACCCTGCTCTATCCACGCATAGATGCAGGAGTGGAAAGAGTGTGAGATATATTACCTCTCTAACAATCATATCTTTTATACTTTTGTGTGATGCAACATTTACACCCTGCACCTACCACTTGATATCAATATCTGGTGAACCATTTCTAACAATAGCTGACCTAATTACTTTCTTTTGAATGATCTTTACTGGTTTTTACCATTAAATATTTCCTACTTGAGGCAAGAAGATAAAATAACAGTTTGCATAGCAGTTTTGATCATACTCTTCCACAATATCCTCATAATGTCAAGTCGATCACATTAATTCTGCTACTTCCTTCTAAAACATGATCTCTGATTTCAAATCACTCCTCCCACTGTTGTGAACAAAAGTACCTGCAGCTCCTGGATTTCCTTGTCCAGCAGATCCACGATGTGAAGCTGCTGCTGTTTTTCAGCCTTCTCTCGGGCATCTCTCTTCCAAGGATCTGGAGACAGACTGTCGCTGGACGTCAGCTCCTCCTTGCTGATTGTGATGTACTGCAGGTCTCGCCTCTCGATGGTTCGCGGCTGCTGCTGTGGAAGCAGCTCCCTGATCACTGTGTCCATGCCTGCAGGCATATTGAATACTAGTTATTACAGAGACAAGACTGGTTTATTTGTTTAAACAAGAAGTAACTAATACATTTCTTGTTACCAGCAGGGTTGGAGGCACTAGCAGGAGGAGGTACAGCAGACCGCGGCAGACTGGCCAGCTTCTCTGGTCTGGGTGGAGGAGGCTGAGGCTGTGGGGGGTGGTAAGGCTGAGGTGGAGCCATGGAGGCCACAGGGGGCTGGTGGTGAGGAGGAGGCATGGCTCCTCCGTTGTGAGGCTGGACGGGCATGACAGGGTTGGCCCGGATCTGACCCAACTTCCTCTCCTGCTCCCTCCTCTTCCTATCCCTGGAAATGCATCAATATCATCATCATTAATACTCAAAATCAGATGCATAAATGTAGCAGTATGACATCACCTTGTTTTTTTTTTTTAAATTGAAAAATGGGAATCCTGTACTAATACGTTTTTGCTTTTAGAGAAAGTGCCATTTAAAAGGGTGACTTGGCCAAGGTCTTAAAATGCAACAAGCATAAAACAAAAGGCAGAATATACATTATTTTATATATAAACAAACACTGATGCATTCCTCTTTTAAGATCATATTTAGTTTAGATCTTTCTGCAAAGTATTCCACATTCAAGGTTCTGTACAACGAGGGCACATCAAGACAAAACCACCTACTGAAGCATTGTTGGTAACTAGACAGAAGGGTGCAGAGTTCATTTACTGCAAATGTAAAGAAGCACAGCGTATACTGATGATGTAGCGATCTCTGTATCAGCAAAGACTAAACAACACGTTGAAGAGTTACATACATGACTTTATTTGCATTTTATTTTTAAAGCATAAATGCTTGTCTACATCTTCCCTCAGAAATAATAAATAGCAAGCCGGATATAGTAAATAGTAAATAACAAAGATGCTTTTTTTGCTAACATTTCAATAAACAAAACAAGCCCACCTCTCTTCCTCAAGCCGAGCCTTCTCCTTCTCATACCAGCGCTGCTGCTCCTCTCTCTTCTTGCGGTCAGCAGCTTGCTGAGCCGTTACTGGGTTGATAGCAGCTGGAGGGGGCGGAAGCGGTAGGTCCGGCTGTGGGTCGTAGGGTTCGGGGTAAGCTGCTGGAGGTGGAGGAGGAGGAGGGGGCAGGTCAGACCGAGACGGCGGCTGTGCCGAATGCGGCGGCACGGTGTGAGGGGCGTTGGGCGTCTTCCATCTGCCCGGGCCGGTCTTCTGGTTTTGGGTCTTGTTCGAAGAAGAGGAGGACGCGGAGAAGTTGAGATGCTCCTGGCTTGATGTTGATGACTCCAGGGAGGAGGACACCTGCGGCTGTGGAGCCCAGTGGTCGGGCCCTACCAGACCTGCAGACACAAAGAAACACATGGTCACCTGCTTGACCAGGGACACCAACTGCACAGTGGTTTCTAAGCCTTTAAACCTCCATGAAAAACCAGTATCAGTACCTCTGAACCCTCTTAGCCTAAAAATGAATTTTATCACTAATGTTGGCACAATAGTTTAGTACTAATCAGCTTTCTGAAGAAAGATGGAGGCTTGGTGATGGTAAAACTACAGAGTGTTTTTCCTGGGCATCTGCAGTCCAAAACATTAGATTTTTATATTTATTTTTAAAGTGAAATAACTTACAACTTAGTTATTATTTTTGTTGTTGTTTTCATCTGATGAATGTCAGAAATGACAGCATGTCTGATTTGCTATGCTTTAGCAAATTATCTTTGCTCTGGTCCTTGAATTTAATATCATGATTTGTGTGTTTTATGTAATCATGAAGGATAATCAACTTTTAAGGGACATTTGGATGCTGACTTTAAGATGCTGTATAATCTGGTAGTGAACACACTAACAGGTGCTGCGGTCCTTTTTCTGTCATCCTCTCTGATCCGATCTGAAGTCAGGTTTTCCTTCTTACCTCCAGGTGGACCTCTCTGGTATTCGAGATCTCTGTGTGGGTAGTCCAGGTCCCGGTGCTGGTAGTGTGGCTGCATTCGCTCATCTGGCCTCATGCCTCCTGGTGGTGGATACAAGTCCTCCTGAGAGTGATTAATCCGCTGCAAAGCAATCAAAACATTAAATATTAGATGAGGAAAAGTATGCGTTATAAAAGGAGAGAGGAGGGGGTGGTTGGAAACACAAATAATCAATATCACCTCAATCAGCTACTTATTACATTCCCAAGTTTACCTTAGAGGTTATTATGTAGGCTCTAGTTTGTCTGTTTTATTATGTTATCTTAAATTGTATTTCTAATGTTTAAATATGTTCTTCAATCCTGTGACACTTTTTAAGCCTTTGCATATGCAGATATAACCACGGTGACTCATAAGAGATGGAACAAACGATGCTCAAAACTGGGAGGACGAAGATGAGAGGAGCTCACAGCCAGAAAAGGATGGAGAAGGAGATGATGATCGGCTTGTCAACAAGCTGATGGCTTCAAACATTTCTGTGTCACCAAAATGTGATTTGGAAAAACACATTGATGAATAATAAAACTTTACTAATCTTTTTGGGTCTCATAGAGCGTTGTAACGCCCAGAAAAACAGTATCTGAAAAGTATCTCAAGCTTCCGTACCTGCATGCTGTTGTTGTGGATGTTATCGCCCATGGGGAGGCGATCTCTGTCCTCCATACCCTGCCAGTGTGGTGGGGGCCCCTGCTGCCCTGGTCCCACCACCCGATCCTGGCTCTTGGAGGCTGGGATGGTGAAGTACTCCCTGGGATATGTCTGAGTTGGGATGGGGTAGGCCTCTGGGCGGGGAGGAGAGGGCTCATCCTGAGGAACAAAAAACAAGCGTGTGAAAAAAAACAAAATATTTTGAGATGGTTTTCCAGGAATAAACAAGACTAAGCCATAAACCTGATAAATGATTTCTCATGTCTGCTCAACATACCGAGTGTGCTCAAATGTTGTGTCACTCTGCTGTTACATTTCCCATAAGGGTAAGGATTCAGTCTGATGGTTACTTACGTCTGCACACAGGTTCCCGGTGGAGACGGAGGTGATCTTGGTGCCAGGTCCTCCGGGGTACACTGATTTGTTTGCAGGACTCTGGCTCTGATCTGAAGCAGAGGCAGGAGAAACCATTGCTTTAGTGCAGTAACAAAAAAACAAAAAGTCCCACCAATACACAATTACTGAGGAACAGAAGAATGAAAATGGTTGCTGAAAATATTTTCTTTTCTTCTGAAAATAAATATTTTTCCAGCAGCAGGAAAACTGGCTGCCACTGTGTTTCTAAATCAGGGTGGAGTAGCTACAGAATAACATGAGGGCGGTTTTATTTTTTTTCCTATTTCCTTTACTGCCCACACCAAACGCTGTTGACCAGCGATGGCTCAATGGATCAATTGTTTTATTTATTTTTTTGCATTATAATTGAACTATGAATGATTTTATGCTCTCCTCTTAATTGATTGAGCCATTTGGTTTCTGTTTCATATTTTAATTTATGGTACTGACCTTTTGCCCTTTAGACTACTTTGTTACAGATATTTTACATGCTGTAAAAGGAAATTCCCAGCTTGTAGCATAAATTACATATAATTTGTTGGGATGTGAAATACCATGAAAGGAAGATTTCAAACATAGTAAAGAACAATGATTTTTTTTTTTATATACTTCATCTGTTTAAACTGTATTAAAGCTTAAAGTTATGTATTATTAGTGATGTGGCTGCTTTGAGTGACAGGTGGGTGCCGACACTGTGCACTTGGCTTTACCTGCAACAATTCAAGCCAAGTTTTAAATGTGCTATATAAATAAAACTGACTTTATTAAGTATCCATGTACACATGGAAAGTTTGCTATCATTGATAATTTAGCAGCCCAAGCTCTTAACCAAATATGACCATATCCGATTCCAAAACAGACAACACTGTGACAGCAAACATGGCCAACTAAAGGCTTTAAAACAATGCGCGACATCCCAGTGGGTACATCCTTCTTAAATATACAGTCTGTAAACCAAATAAGTAGGAATGGTTTCATTATTTTGTGCAGAACTAAAGTTAAAGTTCACCTTATATTTGTGGCGGAACAAGAGGAATTATTAAAATGACACTATAATAAATAATTAATAAGCAGCTTTCTTACTGGCTACGTTGGGGCTGGAGCGATGGTCGGCTCGGTTCTTCAGGAGCCGGTCTTCTCCGCTCATCTTCTTTGGCTCGGGGTAAGAGTCCCAGCCGGGCTGCGGGCTCTCTGGAGAGCCGTTCTGCACCGAGCTGTTGTACAGCTCGAAGCCTTCACTCTTTGGTCGCATTTTCCCGTTCTTCTCACGGCCTCGGTCTGACGCTGGAGGTGAAAGAAGAAACAGGAGCAGAGGAAAACAGTTAAAAAGAAAAAAGTGAATCTTTGTGTTGCTGCAGTTTGTCAGCCTTTGTTCTAGTCGAGCCCAACTGATTTAATCTCTTTGGAGTCGTTTGTTGTCTCAGACCATTTTAAACACACATCAAAGTGCTGATCTCCTGCTGGGGCGTCTGTAATTGTGACTGAAGCTAATTTAAAGGCATTTAAGTGTATTTTAAACATAGGTTCATATAAAATCCATACAGCACAGCTACCAATTTGTTTCTTCTTCTGGCTTCACGCCATCGTTCTGTGAGAATCTACACTCCTGCTCAGCTTGTCCAGTTTCCTGTAACTAAAGACCGTCCTTCGACGTCTGCTTGTTAAACGTCTCTGTCAGCGGTGCAAGAGTCTGCGGTCGAGGGAATTTGGGAGAAACACGCCTTCATCGTCATCGTGGACCACAGACTGGCCCGGCCAGAACGCTTCCTTAATGAACCTGGGGTCACCGCTCAAGCAGACAAAGACCAGCGCAGAGCCAGACAACCCTGTAAACTCTGCCATGCACGTGTGTCTACACACACACACAGCTGGCTCTGACCACAAGCTCTCATTATATCCTCCAGTCTGCTAGCAGGATTTTTACTGTGCTGCAGAGAAGACAACAAGGACACACTGTCTGGACAAGCCTGCTTCTTTTCCATCATCCACAACACCAAATTACTGGCACACCCTTCAGTGGGACCAACAATAGTTCATTCATTACCACTTTTAAATACTTTAGAGAGCCGTGTTTGTGGCTGTTTTTAAATGCCTCTGAGGGTTGTTGATTGAGTTAATGAATTGTAACAGAGGTAGAAAAATGGCTTCATTATTTTTAAAACTCCTAATGATTTTATTCATTTTATTGCTGTTCATTTGTGTCTTACTACCAATCCTTTAAAAAAAAAAGAGAAGAAAACAACCTTTGTATCTATTCAAAAAAAATAGATACAAATATTACATTTATACCAAAATTAGAGAAAAATCAGCATGCGTGTGGAAAAGGTTGAACCCAAGACAAGTTTTTACATCTATCTGTACAAATAATGGCTGAAATAGTTGAAGACAACTAACCAGAATTCAAAATCAATTCTCAGTTGATTTAATTTGATTAATAAGCCATCAAAGTTATCAATAAGTCACAAAGATTTACACAAATCATCAGCGCTTCCAAAATTACATCCAGAACCTTACACCAGAACTTTTAGTCATGAATAAAATCCTGCTTCTTGTGTGTGCGCTCACCTCTTGCCATCATTGGGCTCGGCTGGTTGAGGAGGGTGGCCAGTCCGTGGTAAATGGCTCCCTGCTTGGCGACTTCCAGAGTGACGACTGAGCCCGTCCTCGTCATCAGCTCTGCCGCCCTGAACAAGAGGGGGGAGCACAAATTACAGAGGGACACACTGAGCCAAGTTTCTTTGCAGCCCCTCCACAGCCCCACTCTCTGGGACAAACTTAGCCCAGTGTGGAGTCGCAGTTGTGGCTGTCTAAGGGTTTCATAATTAAAAAATAGGGTAGAAGAACAACACAACATTTTAGGCAAACAATTTATAATCTGCATCTGTGGCGATCCATACCACAATCAGATGAACTAAGATGTATACATACATTTAAATTTAACTGACTGTTTTTTCATAGACAAACTTCAACTGTGTGACTTGTGATTATGTTTAATTTGGCTTATTTAGTGGCAGTTTATCAGGTGGCCACATGTTTAGGAGCGGCAACCGTGATTACCATTATTAGGTACCTGTAGTTTTGGTTTATGATCACCTTTTATGCTGATCGCTGTCTGTTTTTTGGATTACTTTAAACACTTCAGGGATTTAAAGCATGTCAGACAAGAAGACCTGACCTGTGTCTCTTTTTAGTTTGTTACTGAAGTTGCTATGGTGCGGTTTCCTTGTATCCACGTGATAAATATAATCTGAATGTATTGTACTAACTGGTGTTTTTTTTAGCTTCAAAAGTAAGCAAAATGCCTTCGACATGTTTCTTATGTAAGGCAAAGCGGTTAAGATATGACACATATAGAAAAGAATGTGATTGTATAAGACTGAGACCACAGAGCGATGAGGTACTAACACGGGATGAGGACATGACTGGAAAAAATAAAATAAAAATCCAAGTACCTTTTTTGGTAAAAGAACGTGTAGACAGACAAGGTTGTATCTAACACCCAGGTGGCTACAGAGGTTTATTCTAAGTTATTCTAAATTATAAAATAAAAGTTTCGAGATTTTAATTTTGTACCAATTTTCTTCCAGCTTCATTGTCAATATTGTTTCAAATATTATTAAAGTTTGTTAAAAAGGAGCAAATTCTCACAAGGTGTTTCATGTTTTGCCTGAAATGTTGATTGAACTTCACTAAAACACAAATTTCATATCATGTAGACATAATGGTCTTAATAAGCCTATGCACCAGAGCCTCCTGATGCTTGTTGGTCGAGCACATTGTTTTTGTTTTTTGTTCAAATAAATACATTTTGAGTGGGAAGTCTGGACAGCTCTGCAGCCCCCAGCACTGCTGTGAGTTAATAACGGGAAGAACAACTGCCTTTACTATGAACCAGAGGAGGCAGGGATTATATTTGTCACTACCAGAGACACGCTTCATTCCAACTTTGGCTCCAATGCTGATGTGTCACTCAGACACGCACAGGATGCCTGCTATTATGTGTTACATGTCCCTGTGTATGGAGCTTTAACCTAATCCTATAAATAGTTGTAGGGCAGAAGCTAACTGTTTGACTGGAAGTGATTCTGGGAATGTAACATCAGCCCCTTGGCGCTGAGGGGAAAACAGGCTCCAAATCCATATTTGGAAACATCACAGCTTTACATACACATCTATGTCTGACAGAAAGGGTAAAAATCCCTTAATCTCTACTTGCTGGGAGTTGAGATTACCACGCTATGATACCATGACAAAAACTCGAAATCTAGAAAAATTAGTTAATTGCTTTAGCTGCTACCTGCATGCTAAAGCAATTAACTTAATGATCTGTTAATCCAGTTTGACTCTTTGTCACAATGCAGGTAATAACACTAAAAATCAAGC
>NW_005187730.1:34578-78501 GCF_000239375.1 Pundamilia nyererei
CACACACCCTTTTTCTGCTCGAGCTGCATGTTCCAGACGTGCTGGAAAATCCGTGTGTTTACAAGGACCAACGGGATGCAACGACCTCAGGATGTCTTAACCCTGAGGTGAAAAGTAAATTATCATGCTGACGTGCCGCTGAATGTTTTCTGCTCCTAAAATAACATTAAATGTCAGTTTCATCATCTCGTGACCATAAATGCGTCACTACAGCGCGGTAGGTGGTTAAATATATAAAAAGAAAAACACTATTTACACCCTGCTGCTTCTTTGGGGTCAATCATAAAATTGTAATTTGCTCGTGTGTGCTCAGGATTTCCCAAATTATTTCTGTGGATTAAAAAAATGTTGCTGTACAAGTTTCTCACCTCTCTTGCGATAGGCCGACTAGACTCCGCCCATCAACACTCAACAACTGGTCACCTGCCGCCAAACGACCATCCTGTGTAAACACAAACAGACGCACACTCACACATATTGATCACATCCTGATTCTTTCTCCTGTTTTCCGTCGTAGTTTTCATACTGACCATATCAGCTGCTCCGCCTTTGACAACAGACTTGATATAGATGCCCAGCTTCTCCTGACCAGCACCCTGCAGAGAAAAACCAAACACAGTAAGTATAATGTTCATAAACCTGCGGGTGAAAAAGCGAATGGTTTTCATAAGTGCTTCAGTTTTTATCGAGTAACTCGATTCATTCCTAACACAAAAAGCAGACACATACAATTACCACAATTATTTACTGTAAGTAGGGAAGCACTTTGAATGCTCAAACTGAGTAGAAAGGCCCTATACGAGTACCGGTACATTTATAATTTTCATTTCATCCGATAATGGTTATAAGTTATGACTGGATCGGGTGATCCTGAACTCATTTGAGCTGCTACAGGCTCAGGCTGGGAGAAGATGCATTTAAGTGCCACCACAACATGTTATTAACCTGGGGTCACAGCACATGGCTGCATCTCTCTGAGCCTGATTCCTTTTAAAATAGAGTTTTTCCTTCCCACTGTTACCAAGTGCTTGCTTAATTGTTGGGATTTTCTGTCTAATACTCAGGAGTCCATGCACTGCAACAAAAAAACAAAAAAAAACAAAACAAAAAAAACAACAAAAAACCTTAAGGCAGGGGTCGGCAACCTGCGGCTCTTTAGTCCTTATACTGCGGCTCCGCAGTATGTAGCTGAAGTGTATTTTATTTATGTTAGTTCTTTTTTTAACTTGTAGTTCTAAATTGGAAGATTATTTTGATATTGAAATATAAAAATAAAATTATATTTTATTATTTTTTCATCGCTCAAAATAAGCGTCACACTCGCAGAAGCCGGTGTAACCGCAGCAACGCCGTGCATATATCAAGACTTTCAGCCCCAGATGGGCCAATTATGGATCTTTGTATCCACATTATGTCAGCAGCTGTTCTCCACCGTGAACTATGTTAAAAACAAACACCGCTCACGCCTCACAGATGACAGCTTACAGTCCTGCGTAAAGATGAAGTGACTTCGTACAGCCCTGATTTGCAGACGCTGTGCGCAGAGGTTCAGGAGCAGAAGTCCCATTGTAAACATATCACGGCAGACCCGACGCTGTTTGCATGAACATGCTTTTCACACACAGTTGCTGTACGCATACAGCCGGCTGTAGCTTTGCAGCTCACAGCCCGACACACGCCAACACAACAGCAGAGAGAGCACAGACGTTAAGGCGGCGAGCCGTGATTGCGGGTGCAGCTCAGGTAAAATATAATTTTCTCTGTAGCACTTCATGGGTTTCATAAGCAACACACCTTAGTTGTTCACACAAAGCATCAAGGTAAAAAACAATAATTACAGTGTTATCTTCATTTTAGATGTCAAAAAGTATTTGCAGCTCCCAGTGTTTTCTTTTGCGTGGAAACCGGGTCCAAGTGGCTCTTTGGGTGTTAAAGGTTGCTGACCCCTGCCTTAAGGTGACTTTTGTTGTAAACTGGAGCTACATAAAGTAAATAAAACTGAAGAAGAAGAAGACAGTTTCATTCTCATGATGAATTCTAGACGATCAGATGCTCCCTTGATGTTGTAGCATGAGGGATAAGAATGCAAACATCTCAAGTGGTTAAAACATTTGCACAGAGCTGTACTTAATCTCATAAGTGTGTCTCCGTCCTGCCTTTTTTCAACCTGCCTATCTTAGCCAAGAAAGTCAGGGAATTAAAACATCCATCTCAAGAAGGAACTGTTATACAGTCCAATCCTAATGTGTTGAGACAGAAACGGTGACTGAAGGTCTGGACCTGGTAGGAGTCCAGGATCAGCAGGTTTTTATTAAACACACATTTAGATCTACAAGTTGATGCTGAACAGAACCAGGCTGGATTACAAAGCTGTCATTTCCTGAACTATAGCAAGTTCACTCACATGTCAAACTGAAACTCTTCAAGACATTTACTGCAGTCAAACACACTCAAAGGCTTTGCTGTACGCCTGTAATATTTACAGCAAAAACAATCACATCTCTCCACAGGATTCAGCACAGATTAAGTTTGTGTCAAAACATTTTCTTTAAGTCAAATCTTTTCTTTACAAAGCATAGCAACAAAGATTTTTTTTCCAAAACGAAAGAAGGGGAGGACAAACACGTGCTAGTGTCAGTGTGCTCACAAAGCCCAGAGCTCCTGTCGACGCGTTCTGACTGTATGTGTAGTTTTCCTGTGAAGTGGAGAGCGCTGGCTTACTATCAAACGCTATCACACGCTTTCTTTACCATCAACGCATGTTTATCCTTGGAGTTTGTGCAACTGTTGAACCAGAAACCATAAAAATATCTCAGCAGTCTTTCTTTGTAGAGATCGTGCTGTGCAAAGTATGAAACTATTTTCCACCGCCAGCACTTCAGGATTTTCTTAAGTGAGGATAAATTAAGAAATGTTCTCTTTTTCTTTTAAGAAGCAAAGAAAACATATCTGACAATCTTGCTGATAAAAGACTGGAGACAAGTCTTCATACTTTCAAGCCAGTTTAAGAAAATACAGCTTAAAGGCGACCCAAAACATCACAAGAAAGGTTCAAACGCACAACCTCCACATTAAGAATCACAGCACGACTATAAAGTCACTCATAAAACTGTGAAGTGGGTTAAAAAGACTTCTAATTGCTGCCATTTGTCAGACCTGGCAACGTGGCAGTGTGTCTGTGTAAAGCCACGTCTTATGAAAAAAACAAAACAAAAAAAACAAAACAGGGGTTGCACTCAGGTTAACAGCTCTCACTGATAGCAGGTCACTTTTATGAACTGATTCATGAGCTGTGGTTTAGAAGACAAAGACTGCAGAACAAACCACAAACACCTGGAGGAATGGAGACATTCCAACGCTCAAGTTTACCCTAAAATCAAAGGTTAATGTGTTTTCCCTCTGGCCTGTAGTGCTATTCACCCATTTAGGGCTGCACATCACCAGCCCATCTTGGCCTTCGATGAATTAGCACTCAGGTTTGTTGCAGGCTATGGTGACATTATCCTCTGTTGCATGCACAGACACACAAGTACTGATTTTGCTAGACTGCACTAAAGTTGAGGACTGGAGAACCCCGCCGTTAATCTCAACATAATTCTGCTCGGTCTTTTCAATTTTAGCTCTTCATAAGCTCAACGGTGCGGCTCTCCACAACAGTCCCAGTTTCTCATGTAGAAACTTAGGATTTTAATGGCCCATCAATGCCGCAAGGAGCGTAAGGAGATGAAATCAAGCCCTCACATCTCTACTGTTGCCATCAGAGAGAAACCAAAGCAGCCACAATGACTGCAAAACTCACAAGTCAGAGAATGAATTTGAAAAATAAAGCAAAAACAAATTTTTATTTTGCTATTTATCTGGTTTTTCTGAGGTCAGGGCTTTGCACACTGGATAAACAGGCCAGAAAAAAAGGAAATTTAATTAACTCTTTAAGCAGCAAATTGAAAATTTCTTACTTTACCATTGCCTCAATGATTACCATAAGTAGCTCATATTTCCTCGAAATTTAGCAGGTCAACCAGAGCGCCTGTTACTGAGACGTTTGTTGACTATAAATGATTTCCTGCAGAAGGAAACAACTGAGTATGTGGAGACATAAAAAATGAAATGTAGCTGCTTTTAAGTAACAAAGGCCTTTGTGTTGCCCCGTCTTCTAAATGAGAGGAATGTATGCCAGAGCTTTCACATATTTTGCCCAAATGTGTGTGGACTGTGGATGAAAGCCTGTTATTGAAGTCTAGAGCTTATGCATGACAATTACTAGTATATTTTAAAAGTGCATAATTTTCCCTATTTTTACTCCAATGACTAGCTCATTTAAATATGCACTTAACATTGAGTGAACATTGTGTTCTTGTTTCTCCAGCGCAGACCCTCAGGCCTTGAAGCCATTTGAGCCACAAGGTTTCAGCTCTCTGTGTGTGTGTGTGTGTGTGTGTGTGTGTGTGTGTGTGTGTGTGTGTGTGTGTGTGTGTGTGTGTGTGTGTGTGTGTGTGTGTGTGTGTGAGAGAGAGAGATAATGAGGCTGCATTCATGCAGGCACGAATTTCCTGTGACTGACATTAAGATGAGAGGAGGACAGTGAATCATTCTGACTGTCTCATGTCTGTTATACATTACAGGCGACATTAAAAGAGCGTCTGTTTCAGACGGAGCCAGGCCCTCATGCACTGATCCAGAATGAGGCCCAGAGACACTTGCGGGAATTCCCTAGATCCCTGGAGGATATCATGGGTTGTTTTTTTGTTTTTTTTAAGGAAAGATAAGAGGATCCTACAGCGGGGCTCAGAAGGGCAGCATCGGCATCAGCTCGTGTCTGATGACTCCAACTGACTACAGCAGCACGTACAGGACGCAGCACACAGACTGAGGAAGTAGTTAAGGTACAGCAGCTGAGATGTGCTACTGTGGAAGTCGATGTGTAAAGGTCAGAGATCAACTGACGAGTTGCAATGAGTGGAGGTGCAGACATTCACAAGAATGGCAGAGGCAGAAACATTATTCACTGCAAATGTTATATTTACACTTTTATTGATGTTTATTTATAAAGCACTTTTAAAAGCAGAGCAGTTATGGACCTGGGTCGCTCCACTTGGAACTGTTTGCAATGCCCACCTGCTGCCATACTTAATCGGTCTGGTCCCAGAATATAACCAGTTGGCAACCAGTTAGGTTGAGTCTCCCATTGCAAAGCGAGGTACTTTATTATTATTATTATTATTATTATTGTTGGCACTTATCTGCAAACCTGTGCGAAGGGGGATTACAGAGGGATTACACGCCAACTCAGACCCTGTTTGTTTGGAGACAGGTGTCCTGGGCCTTGTCACTGAATGTTGCAGCCCAGGGTTGAGTGCACAACACCCGCAAGCTCTAAGTAACCTCTTGGTCACCACAACTACCTACAATCAGTCTCAAAATGTAAAAGACTATAATGAGGATGCCATCATTTTTACTGTAGTGTGACAAACACTAAGTGCTGTCTGCTAGGAAGGCCACTTCCTATGTCATTTTTGTTTTAGTAGGTGGGCCAGTAAGCACTGGATTTCATTTTTTCAAAAATATTGTTCTTAATGACAACAGCACACGTTAGCTAAGACCCTTCCATTAGCAATCACCTTTTGTTTTACTTATTTGGTGCTTGGCTTGAGCAGCAGCCTCCTGCTCCACGCTTCTGGTTCCCTTTTACATGACTACTAATAAAATCTATTAAATAAACGACTCAGTCTAAACCGCTTTCCTTGTGGTTGGTTACCTTTTTGCCTCTGAACCTAGTGAGCTGGGATGTAACAGAGTTTTATCGTGCTGTGAAGGCCTCAGACTGGAGAGGCAGGTAAAGGGTGCATACTTTGCATTTTTGGGTGGAAACCAACTCGAGTGAGTCAATAGAAACACAAACAGCAGCTAATTAACTGAGATGTTTTTTCCTTTTATGCTTCAGTGTGCTGGAAAACCTGGGAGGAGCTGGAAGTGCTGAAACCTGAAACCTCATCTCTAACCGTTTCAGCCTGGCCTCTAGTGTAGCTATAGAGCGCTAGACATCAGATAATACGACACATTAGAAAAGAAATTGCACCGCGGCAAAAAAATATAAAAGAGATCGATGTTATCCAGGTGGATTCTTTTGTATAAATAAATGAGAACTAGCTGATGAGCTTAAATCCTAATAAGAAGCTAAAAGGCAAACAAAACTCTGTTAAACGTACTGATTACAAATACGAGTCACGGTCTCTCTGTTGTGTAAACAGAGAAGACGAGCAGGCCAACTGCAAATTCACAGGCAGGTTGAAACATGCACGAGCAAATGCAAACAGCAGGTTTGTTGCAACAATTAAGCTATAAATTGTTAATTTTGAGGTGTGTTGCTTGTCACAAGCATTGGCAACAAATCAACACAAATTTAGATGCATAAGAATAACTGAAATATCTGAAGACCCTTTATTTATTTAGTCCTGTAACGAACCCTCGCACACCAAATAAAGCGCACCTTTAAGACATCACACCTCTATTAGAGTGAAACAACCCGAAGAAGTCTGCTCTTAAATATACTTCCAAATTCAACCTTTATGGAAAATCCAGCTTTTAATATTCAGCCAACTCCAAATCCTGTTGCTATGCGTCACACTTCTCAGTGTAACCTACAATGAATCAATGTAATCCTGTCAGGTGCTCTTGTCTTACAAGTTCTAGCCACACAACAAACATGAGCTTGAACATCAGTGCCCCGAGGGTGGCCTTGCTGGCTCCACACTCAAAATCTCTCTGAACTCACACCTGTTAAAGAAGAAAAGCCCGTCCTCGACTTGTACAAAGAACACCAAGTATCAAAAGCTCTCCTCTGCCCACAATTTCATTCTTCCTGGGCGTCTAACGTGAGCTGATAACCCACTAAAAACAAAGCGTTGTCTGTTATAGAGGTAGGACTGCTGTGATATATAACAATTTCTACAGCTCATAAATGAGGTGTATTGTGCATCTGGTAAATGCAATGTAATCAAATTTCCTCCTTTAATTATTTCTGCAATGAAGGTAACGGCTTTACCCAAAAATAAGGTTTTAAAAGGCTTTTGCTTCTTTCTTTGAAAGTTATCCTTCTACACCAACTTTCCTGCTGCTGAGTCCTCCAATAGATTTCTAGTCTACTCTTTAGGCACCATGTTTCTCACTTATGTCTCTGGTAATAATCGCTCCTCTTGAAGAGAGGAAAATAAATACGACTCAAAGTGATGTGACATTTTTCTCCTCAGCCATTCTGTGGCTGACTCACACTGAGAAACACACGAGTCACGTACGTCTGATACACATCTGACACAAACTGCTGCTAATGCAGGCTGGCAGCATACCAAAATTACAGCTTACAGTTTGAAAGCATGTCAACCTTTCCGCAGCTTGACTGAGGTTATAAACCACTTATCCACGAGAGGAATTTATGCTCAGCTCACCCTCGCAGGTATGCTTTATCATTTTTAGGTGATTAAGTCTCTTCCCTTGCCTTCCCTGGGCAGGTACAGACTGTCCACTTGTTTGTTCCCAATTCTCTGATTTAAATTTTGTTGCGCCTGTTGCTACAGAGACATTTCTAAACCTTTGCGATTGTTGAATAAATACAAAAATGCTGACTTCAACAGGTTTATAGTAGGTAACCCACAAGCCAAGATGATGGCTGATCTCTTACCCCTGTATTAAACAGAGACCGTGATGGAAGATGGGAAAGTAGTGAAATAGAAGGTCAAATGTGCAGGTCAGAGCACCCTGGTAACTCAAAAACTGTTCAAGGATTTTGTTCTGTCCATCTCAGATTATCCTACGTATATCTACGAAGTTCAGGGTCTCAAATAATGGTGAGATGCATATATTTCAGCTCCAGAAAAGTATTTTATTGCTGCTGGTAGTAGGGTGTGCTTTTTGGTGCAATTTGGTGCGGAATGGACAAAATCAGACAATGACTGCAAATTGTATCAACTAGTGCCTGTACCTAGCATTTTAAACTGCAAAACTCAGAAGAAAAAAAAAAAAAAGAACAAGTCCTGGACTGATCAGCTGACAGATAGAAAGATGGGTGGATTGACTGACTGATTCACTGACAGATATATGGATGGAGGGATCAGCTAGCAGACGGGTGGATGGACGAACGGACTGGCTGACAGACAGATGGATGGAAAGATAAATGGATGAATCGGCTGACGGATAGAAAGATGATTGACAGGAGGATGCATGGATGGCTCAGCTGTTAGACTGATGGATGGAAAGACAGATAAATGGATGGATCAGCTGAAGGATGGATGAACTATTTTCCAGTGATTTTGCAGAAGGATAAAAATGGAGTTTGGGGCCTGAATACATCACGTGGTAAATGCAGAAGCTGTAGTAACCAAACTAAAGATTTACCAAAAAAATATTTCATTTTATTTATGTATTTATTTTTTGTTTTTAATCCAACAGACCACATACGGCACTAGAAATAAATGCAATTCAAATTTAAAAAAAAGCAAAATGCTGAAATAAGACCAAAACGACAAAATGTAAACAAAATAAGCAAAAGACAAACAATGAAAAAGCCCTAGCCTTTTACAAGCATGCCTCAGTTTTTCCCCACACAGATGTGCCAAAATGTGACTACATAGATTTCATAACGAGCGCCAAGGTGAACAAACGCTCTCCTTCCACACCTCGTAAACACCTCCTGCCCAACAGGAAAGCGAATGCATGTGTGTGTGCGTGCAGTACATCCTTTCATTGTTCCAGCCCTTAGAGGTGGGACGCTCTCATGCTATTGTTACACTTCCAATACGCTTCTATCAGCTAACAAACAAACACACACAACTAAAGCTTCAAACACTGCAGAAACAGATTTCAATCCTCCTCCTTTTCAGTTTATAGCTCATTTCTCAAGCCGCATAACTCTGGTTTGAGTGCCAAACTTTTAACTGTTTAAACCTCTATTCCCTGTCTGTCTGCAAGTGCACACAAAAAGCAAAACATTTGAAAGAAAAAAATATATAAATTACTTTCCTAGTAATGTAGGGATAACAAGGTATCATTGGCATGAGCTTAAATCTTAGTTTTTAATGTTAGTCTCACACGTCTCCACAATGTATATTTCAACTTTCCATCCAAAATACCACACATTTTTTTGAATCACACCTCTGGTTTTGAGCCCCAATGTTAACTGTGTGAGTGTCTGAACTTTTAGACCGAAGTGTAACAGCTGCAGGCTCCGCCCCTTTCAGAAGAAGGTATGAGTGACGGCCAGAAGTTGCCAATGAGAGCACAGTAGCTCACCTACTAAACCAGACACTTTCTGGCTTTTAACTTTTCAGATTTCTTGTAAAATTGTAATAATAGAGTTCATCAGAGAACATCGTGGTTCCAAAGGTCAGCGGTGCAGAGCAGCTGCTTGGTAAACGGTCCGAGTGTGTTCGCTGTTTTGATGGTAGTTAAGGGCCTGCATTGACAAAATAATTCGGTCATTCAGTTATCTGAAAACAGGACATTTTAAATTAACTCGGACCGAACCACAAAACCCCTGAAGAGGACTGTGAACAAATTCTATAACCTCCACCATTTAATCATTTTTAATATACATATTTAATTATTGAAAATTGAGACATTTCCTCATAAGCGTTAACCAAGCTCAACTTTAACAGTTGATGGGATGTATCAACCAAAGCAGTATAAATGACCAGAATTTTTGACTGGAGATTGGAAAAGCTCTCCTTTATCAAACACTGTCCTGTCTCTGGGAATCCTCAATTACGACACAACACAAACATTATCTGGTGTTTTTAAATCTGTACAGAGAGGATGTTCTGTTCCTTTCTTTCGCTGATAAAGGAGTAAACACACCAATGGACAACAAGAGGAGGGCGAAGAGGAGGAGGGGAGCGAGTGTTTCCTCAACTGCAGCTGGGAGCTGCCCGGAGGGAAGACAAACACAATACAATAAAACACACGTGTGTGGGTTTGACTGATGTAGTATTTTTAAGGATGCTAATCTGCTCTCCACACGTTTGTTCCACAGAGACAAAGGGCTCCAACAAAATGACCAACATGTAAAGGTTGAGAGTTCAAACAGAGCAATCACTGATTCAACATACAGATTTTATGAGCTAATATTCCCATTTTACACCAGAATTCTTATCTAACATTTAAACTGCGCTGAACTGTCAGACCCCCTCCCCACCACACAAAAAAGAAATTCAAGTCTAATAAAATATTTTAAAATTTATGGAGATTTCTGCAAAATCTGATTAAGGAGTCTTCTTTTAGAATCTACATTTTAAATCAGGCCACAAATTTAAATCTGGCTGAAGAGCACTTTACCCTTTTCTTTTTCCCTTCTATTAAAAACACCAGGGGTTTTTGTTTAACCAGTGACAGAACGGCACTGACAGCAAACTGCCAAGAGTGATGGACCAGCAGGCCATTGCACTCGATAAATCCAGGAATATTCAACCAGCTGCTTCACAAGCATGTGCTTCTAAATAAACACTAAATACTCATGGACTACTCGTGTCCATCTAAAAGATTGTTACCAGCACAAAAGGAAAAAGGAAACTTCCTCCCTCACGTACATTATGATGGTATTTAATTTACTGAAGTACACCTATTATTTTTTTTGTATATCAAACAGTGAGATTTGAGCCAGGAAAAACCCCAGTAAGGTCAACATTTTAGCAGAGCGAGTCTATCGTACATGAAACGCAACAGTCTTAATCGGGTTTACATGGATGCAAACTTACAGACCACCTTTCAAATCTTTTTTTTTTTAAATTTATAATAACATCAAAGAGAGCAGATAGAAACAGTCTCTTTGCCTTTAAAAGACACAAATGACATAAAAAGAGCAGTTACCTGGTCTTTCCTGCCCACCACAGAAAACCACATGTTGCAGCTGCTTGTTATCCAGACCAGTTCACACTGGGGACATCCACAGCGGAGGACACACACACCCGCACCAACTGCACACACCTGTTTTTTCCTTTTCTTTCCTTCTTTTTTTTAAATCCCAGAGAGCGAATCAACCTGCTAACATGAACCGACAAGTCTAAAACCTCCCAGCAATTACACAGACTGAGCGTAATCCATTGAGCTGAACTTTTAAAAATCACTGTTTACGGACAGAAATGCGGGATAAAAAAGTTCCTGTATGTAAAGCAAAGACGTGCAGGAATCTTTCCGCTCTTCATTCTCAAAGGTTTGACCGGGAAAAAGAATAAATCTTAATATAGAAAAAGTGTTATAATAAAAAAATTTTAAAAGTTGCCCAACAGTCTAGTGTGTGTTGCAGTAAATTCCTCAAATGTTCCCAAGAGCTCCCAAATTCCTCCACGGCGTCCTAATTGCAGAGTGTTTGTTAAGAAACAGCAAATTCACACAGCGGTCCAGAGGTGAAGTGTCGGCTGGGACGCCAGCTGGTCGGACTGAGGTGGAGCGCTGCTTCAGCTCCACCAGGCAAATACCACACACGCGCACACAGACACACACTCTGAGTTATATAATAGGACAAAGCTCAGCCCAGTTTACAGAGAATTTAGGCATCTGTTTGACAAAATTCACTCTACCTGCCTTTCCCATCCCACATACACACATCTCTGCCACTCTCTCAAACATCCACACAGCTCTGAAAATAAACAGAGCAAGGAGGTTTCCTCAGCACATCCTTCCTTCCCACTCTTCCCATCCACACACACAGAGTCAGACTGCACACACACAGGAAAGCTCTCGCCTTAAGCAGGAAACTTGCTCCAATCAAAAGAAAGAAAGAAAATCATTATGTTTTGTACAGAGAGCAAACCGTAGTAGTCTTATCTACTCATATCCTCTTGCATGGATGTATACTGGTTTGATACTGCTGTTCTGTACAAGATAAGCTACAGTACAACGAGGAACCCAGTTAGGAGGAAATCTTGGTGATGGAACGGCCTTAATGTAGAATTATGTAACTGTCTGGCCTGAAAGTGAAGGGTTGCCCCTGAAGGAAACTTGTTAGTCAAACTGGACACCCAACTGTGTCTCACTTCTCTTTGCCATTTCAAATTATAATCAAAACCATGTCGGACACTGTTGGGGGCTCTGAGGTACATGCTGTGCATCGGTTCATGTTTGGCTTGCAGCTCAAAAAAAGTCAGAAAACTTTTTAAATTCAAGAAAGCGAGCCAGTGAGTTGATTTCTTACTAACATTAGGAAAGATACAGGGTAGCGAAGCCTTTTCTTGTTGCTATGAAACACTCAGGATGAGTCGCCTGATGATGGCTGTGACATGTAAGATTAGAGGGAACCAGTGGAGACGAGACTGGACTGGACGATGATGTCAGTTGAATATACTCCACGTTTCACATTACAGCCTCCCTGTGATGTGCGGTGAGCTTATATAAACTATTTTGGAAGCAGACTTAACATTTTAATTGTTTTCAAGTTGTGCAACTGTGTTTTTCCAGGACTTGAATGAAGTGTTTTGCGTTTCGAAGTGTTTTTGTTTAAATTTTCAGTTCATCTGAAGTAGCTCAGTGTCACAGTCATTACATTTTACTAAACAGCAGCCTCTGCGGCTGCAGTTCCTCCAGTGTTAATGTAAATGTGTCATGTTAAAATACTACGCCTCAGAGCTGAAATTAACATGTTTACAACCATCAAATAATGAATTGTGACAGTCTGTCCAATTTGGTGGCCCACTGTGTGGATCAACAGTCCAAAAAAGTTTAGCATTTTCTGTTAATTGGCACTAACAAGCAAGAATCTACACAATCAGTATCTGGGCATTAGCAACAAGGTGACAGTGGCCAAAATGAGTAACTCAAAACTTGGAGCCAAAGCAACATGTTTATTACATCCATACTGAGCAGGTATCCAAGCCACATTCATTTTCTCTACCAAAATGAACCTCTGCATGTTCTTGGACGGCGTTCCAGGTACAGTTAGGTCCATAATTTGTTAGACATCAACATATACTTTGTAGTTTTTTTCCTCTTTGCAAAACTAGAAATCAAAACAATCAATATGTGATAAAAAATAAGTATAAGGATAGTTTTTAAACAGTTGGATGAAAACCCTTTGTCTCAGTGGCTGAAGTCTAGAGCCCATGAACATCACCAAAAGCTGTGTTTCGCCTCTTGATATCTTCTGCCAGTGAAACAGATGTACTGTTGGGTTGAAATCAGGTACCTGCCTTTGCTTAAGAAAACTGGCTTGTGTTGGTTCAACAGTGTGCTTTGGGCCGTTATCATTTTGAATTGTGAAGCTCAATCTGATCATTTTGGGAAAGTAGTCCTATACACTTCAATTCATCTTGCTGCTTCTATCAGTAGTTATGTTTTCAATAAACATCAGTGACCCTGTAGTTTTTCAGGTCTTTTGGTGTTGCTGAGCTGGTCGCTGCAATCCTTCTTCAAACAATAAACCAGTTCGCTGATTGTTTGGCCACTCCTGATGTTTTTGCCAACTCTCTGAAAGCTTTATTTTGGTTTAAGTCTTGTGACACACTGGCATCTCATTGGTCCTTATCTAAAAAAAAATACAATTAAAGGCTGTAAAATACTAACTCAACACTTGGATTCAACTTCAGATTTTATGCCTGCGCCGTTTGTTGTAAAATAATGAGGGAACCAGCCTCACCTGCACATGAAACTGCTTATCAGTCTGCAGCAGCAACCTTCGGACCTTCTTTTACACTTCGGAAGTTTCTGATTCGTGCTTTCCCTAAAGCAGTTTGCATGCAATCCAACGACAAAAATGAAATGACTTGACAGCTACAAAACAAAACCTCTCCATAAGAAGTCCTGGTTATCTAATCCTATCATTGCCTCATGAAAAACAACTATACGATGCAACGTCAAAACTCCTGCCCCACACTCTGTTTACCTGACTGACTTGAGCATGTCAGGTGATTTACACACACCGATTTACAACAATTGCTCGCACTTTATGACTGCGTGAGAGATTTACAGCAGGGCAAACTCACAAAGCACAAAATTAACACGGATTAATGTTACTTTATTTTAAAGTGTTTTGTAAGCTTGGAATTAGCTTGGAAATTGGAATTTCTTTATGGCTGTGACATGGTCAATCGTCCAATCACTTTTGGTCTTGTGAAAATGGGGAACAAGGTGTGAAAATAGCTTTAATTCCTAAACAGTTGATGCAAAATTTTTGTCAGGCCAGTTGAATTAAAGCTTAAGGTCCGAACTTCAAACTGTTTCATTTCAAATCCACTGTGTTGGTGTATGGATGCAACAAATTAAGGACCTGGATATTCACATATGCCCAAGTGTGTAAACCTCCTGTTCATGTATCTTTTGTTGGATTATTAAATTAATACTTTTATGTGTATGTAAGCCAAAATTGCATCTTACACGGACATCTGCGGACTTTTGTACTTTGGTCCACACATCAGAGGTGCGGTAACACAAACACACGGACAGACAATGATCTACAGTTAAATTAGCCCCACCGCACAGCCCCACATCCCCTCCCTTAAATCAGCAAACTGCACAGAGCACGTTTTTGTCCGGGGCTCATCCAGAAGTTTCTTTGTAGTGTTGCTGTTTAGTCTCTGCGCTGCTGTCAGACTCAACAGTGAAAGGAGTCTATTTTAAACAGCAGCCTGTTCTGTCAGCAGTGTGTCGCTCAGCCTCACACACACACCATCTCTACAGCCACGATAAAAACATCCAAGTTATTTTGGGGTTTCCTGTCAAATGCATGCCAGTCGTTTACTTTTCAGTGTTAGATTTCATTTTTAGGAAAAGTTTCCTGCAAAATTTTAAAAAATAAATAATCCCCAACAAACTGAAAACATCTCAGAGCTGCCAAAGTTTGACTTTCACTCTTTAACAAACTTCCAGGTGACATTTCCTACCTTGGCGGCCACGATGCTGAGGCCCATGCCGTTGTGCTTCTTCAGGGTTACTGTGACAACCTCCGGCTCTTTCCTCATTGGCTGAAAAGAGAGATGGACAGGAAGGACAAACTGTAAGCGAGGATGTAACCTCTCACTGTGAGCGAATGCGTGGAAAAAGGCCTGAGGAAAGCTCAACTCTCCTTTAGCTTGTTCCCTTCGTCTGAAACATGTAGGAGAATAGTGAGAGAATGCAGAGTTAAAAAAAAGAAGAAGAAGAAAAAAAGAGGGAGGGATGAGAAAAGGGAGGGAAGGCTTGAAGGAGGGATAAAGGGGAGAAGGGGAAGACCGCAGAGGAACCTGTGGTCGCTGGAACCAAGTCAAGAATGAAAACCACTTCATGGCTACACACACACACACACACACACACACACACACACACACACACACACACACACACACACACACAGAGCAGGGCTCATTTGAGCAGGGCTGGGTGACTGGGTGGGGAAAGATGGAGAAACAAAGAAAGAGAGAGCTACCGAGGTTTCCCACATGATGAAAAAATATTCTGACAGAGGATACTCCAAAAGCTCATGTCACACTCATAAAAAAAATATGCTTGCATCGTATTGTCTATTTTTGTTTGGTGTTGTTGTCCTGCATGTCGCTGACTGGCGCTTCAAACTGCAGCAACACCCAGAAACAAACAAAACAACAACCTCAAGTCAAGAGGACAACTCGTACACTAAAATTACAGCTGCATACCCACTCAATCAGGCTGAATTCTATTAGAAAACAGATTCAACTTTCTGCTTGAAGTTTATAAAGAGAAACAGTTCAGATCTGAGGTACAACCTGACCAAGAACACCCGAAACAAACAAAAATAAAAAACCCTCTTCGGCTTCACTGACGAGACGTGGCCCTACATCAGTGATCCGTGTGTGGAGAAGGTTCCAAATTCCTGGGTACTTTCTGAACACCTGAGCTGCCAATGGTTATTAAAAAGGTACAGAGACAGGCGAGAAGAAGAAAAAAAAAAAGAAAGAAAAAAAAAGGTACAGAGACGACCTCACTTCCTGAGACTGCTGAGGAGATAGAAACAGAGCCACGGCTCAGGAGATCGCTGGCTGAGCTCGGTCCTCCATACAGGACCTGTAAACATCCCTCCTCCTTCAGCAGACATATTTGAAGGACCCTCACATCCTGGCCTTCATCTGTTTAACTTGTTGCTCTCTGGCAAATCAAGGACACAGACCCAGGAAGGGCTTCTTTCCAAACCTCAACACCTCTTCTCTAAATGTACCAAGTACACCCGAGTTACACCCGAGTTATTCGATTATTAGATTATTGGTAAATCACTGTGTAATATTTGTTACCCGACTACCTAACCTTATTAAACATTAGTACTTTTTATATACTTTAGTATATGTAGCAATTTTTATACCTAGTACTTTGAGTACTAGCACTTTATGTATTTACTGCATAAATGACCAAATGTTTATTCTTCATTGTGTCTTAAGTTGTTGCTGCGCTCCAATTTCATTGTACATTATATAATATCAATAAAAGCTTCCAATTCTAATCTTTCTAATACAACCCAAGTCAGTTGTGAAGTCACCAATTTCTTCTTTCCAAGTTACAAATAAACGAAAATGTATGTGTGTAAATGAAAATGAATGAATCAATTAGATTTGAAATATTTTATGGGAAAAAGACATTGTTTGATCATAATCATGAAATACTGCTCCTGTTTACTTCCAAAAACTTTACTTGTGAAGTTTTCTGTTGTCCTATTCTTACCTCACCGTCTGTCATTCTCCAGTAAATACAATACTGCTGTAATTTATGTCTCCTGTCCCTGTTCTTTGTCACATCTATGCATGCGTATTAAAAAAGGCATGCTCTGTTCATTATAAATTAGCTGGTTAGTCTGAATCTCTCTGAACTGCTGCTCCACCCTAATAATGTTATTGTTACACATCTGGATCCTAAGGACTAACGCTGTTAACGTTAACTTCACTGGGAATGCCGCCGTGTTTGGTGTTCAGCGTTCTCCTCATCAGTTGAAGTGGATTTAAATTTTTTTAGCCGGCGGTCATTGCCTGCACGGCTTCAAGTTCACACCTTTGTAGCCAGTCTGTGTATGCTAGCAAAACTTCCTGTAGCGCTGCAGAGAGAGGCTGCAGCTGTTCCACACTAATGCAACAGTGGCCCAAACATTATTAGATTACTGTAATTCCGTGCAGATATCTCCACAGGAATTAATCCTGGAAGATGCTTTGATTTGGGTCCAGAGGAATTCAAGCCCTGTACAGGTTATTATCAGGCCCACAATTAGGTTGTGTGTGACACGCCGCTGTACTAAACACAAGTAAATTAATTAAACTTAACTGATACCCATGTTTATTCATCAGACAAACAAACGAGGTTAACGACTTTAAGGTCTTAGGAAAAACTTAAACCTTAAACCAGTCACGGTAAACTGGCACCGCTCCCTGAGGCCTGGTTCTGATCCAAGTCTCTTCCTGTTTAAAGGGAGTTTTTCTTTCCACAGTTACCAAGTGCAGCACACAGGTTAATGACTTTTCAGTCTTTACATAATGGTATAAAGCACCCCGAGGCAACTGTCACTGAACGTTAACTGAATAAAACTCAATATTGTGTCATTTTTCATACTGTACAACAGCATGGGCTCAAACATCACTGCAGGATCTCCTTATTCCACTTGTAATTTAGTATCAGACTTTTCCACATAATCCAGTTTATACATTTATACACATAAAAAGCAAACAATATCACATCTTTGACACTAAAGTGGTTGCAAAGCAGAGCTGGTCTTGTAATGATCGCTTAAGAACTGTCGACAAGGCAGAGCTCGACCCACCAGTCTGCCTGAACACACACCATTAATCACTGTGTGCGCGTGTGCTGTGTGAGACGCCAGTCGAGACTACAGTCATGAAATAGTAGAGTAGGGATAAACAGACCAATTACAGAGGAAGTGGCTCTGTGTGTGTGTGTGTGTGTGTGTGTGTGTGTGTGTGTGTGTGTGTGTGTGTGTGTGTGTAAGTAAAAGTAGTCTCTCATTTACTGCTCTGGGCTCCCCAACTTCAGCAGCGTGATTAGTGTTGATTAAATTGTGTGTGCGCTTGTGTCTTGGTGTGTGTCTTATGAAAAGTAAATAGATCCTTCTGAAGTCACTTTAATCTCTGCATTCAGATTGAGAGACCACACACAGACACGGTCACACACACACACACACACACACCCACACACACACACACACACACACACACACACCCTCTGGACTCAAATCAAAGCAGTCTCCAGGTTTAAACGTGTCTAAAAATAGTCAAACTATGACAGTCGTGCCGTCAAATTGTCTACAGCTCAGTTTCTGCACAGGAATTTCACCTGTTTTTGGCTGCTAGTCTCAGCTACCCTGAATCTCTTGTCCAAACTCTGTGAAATCCTCTACTTATTGTCATTTTTGTCTTTAAAAAGAAACATACAGATGAAGTTTATTAACACAGCTGAAATATTAAAATGTATACACTAGCCACATTAGTATTTATGCCTTTCAGGAACCACTTTTCCCTTCAGAACTGGCATACTGGAAACATTCTCAGAGATTTGGGTCTATAATGACACAAGAGTAACACACAGTTGCTGCAGATTTGTTGGAAATTTGTTGGAAAACATGTTCCATCACATCCCAAAGGTGCTCTACTTGATTGAGATCTGGTGATTTCGGAGGCCAAATGAGTACAGACAACTTACTGTCATGTTCAAGGAATCAGCAGAAGATGGTACCACTGTGGCCGTGGTCAGCGGTGGTGTTTAAACGATGCTGAATTAATACTAATTGGTGTGCAGAGTCCTAAGAAAACCTCTCTGACACCACCAGTCTGAAATGCTTATTCAAAGCAGGATGGATCCATGCTTTTATGTTGCTTAGGCCAAATTCTGACCCCATCATCTGAATGTCAGAGTAGAAATTGAGACTTATCAGACCAGAAGCAAATTTTCAGTCTCTTACTGTCAAATTGTGCTGAACTATAGAATCGGTTTCCTGCTCTTAGCTGACAGGAGGGGCACCCAGTGTGATCTTCTCCTTCAAGGTTTAATGTCTTGTGCATTCAAAGACGTTTTTATCCAGAGAAGTGTTGCTCACTGGATATTTCTGCTTTTTTACATCATTCTCTGTAAACCCCAGAGATGGTCAGGTGGGAAAATCCCAGCAGAGTCCGAAATACTCTGACCAGGCTGTCTGGCACCAACAACCAGGTCACAAAGTTGCTTAAATCACCTTTCTTCCCCACTCTGAGACTCAGTCTGAGCTTCAGCAAGTCATGCTGGCCATGTTGACATGCTTAAATGCACCGAGTTGCTGCCATGTGATCAGCCAATTAGATATTTGTATCAAAGAGCAGCTCATCGTTATTGACAATATGGAGGCGTGTCTGGGCAGCATACAGCGCAAAGTGGATGGGATCTCAGTGAAAATCATCCACTCAAAGCAAGAGCGCAGCATGAAAATGTAAGTGCTGAAAAAAAGAACAGTTTCCCAAAGTCACTCTGCAGCCATCAAAGACCCTGCAGCCACTTTGAGTTTTAGTCTTGTTTTCTGCTGTCTTAGCTGTCAGACTTACTTTAGACTTCAGTCTCCACAGTCTCTGTGACTCAGCATTACTAAACCTGCAAAGTCTCCTCTGTGGCACCGAATTTACCCAGGATGCCCCACTGCACTGACACACAACTCTATAAATAAACGCACGCACAGTGTGGCGAGAGAGTGACTGAACGTCGACGTCGTACCATTTCAGAGTTGTCAGCAGCGGAGAAGTGGCTGTCGCAGTCAGCTCCTTCGAAGTGGACGGTCCAGGTGCCGGGCGAACGTGGATGTGGCGTTAACCTACAAAAACCTACCAGAGGAAACAGACGCACACAGAAATAATGTCACTGATAGTAGAGTGATCATAACCTTTGTTTCAGAGCAGCTTTTCTGAAACCATGACAATAAGAAAACGTTAATTGTCGAGTGTAGCAATACAGCATATAAAGCAACCAAACTTATTTTAAAGCAGCAGCTACTGATGCTTTTTGTTTGGTCTGCTTTATTTTAAGATGCTTAAATCCCAACATAACATCTTTAAACTCGTTGTACGTCTCATAGCTTTAAAAACAGGAGGTATAAAACTCAGAATAGCAGAACTAACACACAGTTATGAAACATAATTCAATGAATGTTTGTTTTCCTTTAGGTATACAGGGTTTTATTTAAAACAATGACAATAAAAACAAATTAAAAACCCTGGGAAAAATTATCTGCTCATATTCAACCAAAGTCGTTTACATTCTCATAAAACATAAACCTATTTGAAGGCTTTCATTCATATATTTCCTATATGACTTCATTCCTTATTCACATATAGTTTGACTTTCTACCTCTTTGCAGGAGAGGCTCCAGGAAGTCCTGCAGGCCATTGGGGAGGCTGCGCACCACGTCGCAGGAGTAGCCGTCCTCAGGAAGGAGAAAGGGCAGCTGGAGGTCTGGATCCTCCTCGAGCTGAACCTCTCTGCCGTCACTCCTCGCCAGCTCATCTGCTGTGTTTTCCGCCACTGCCACCACGTGGTCTATCAGCTCCTAAACACACAGAAACCAGCAGAAGTTTCTAAAAATAAGTTTGACTTGAATAACTCCAGTTTCATCTAATTTAATCCAATAAAAACGCTGCACATGTTTAAAGACGCCGTTTATCTTACAGGTGGGATGTACGGCTCATCGGGGGCACAGTGGTAGTTGGTCATGAGGGCGTGAAGCTGCAGGGAGTTGAGCTTGAAGCAAGTGTTATTGATGGTCTGCACATCCTGCATGGAGTATTTATCCATGGTCAGCAGGGTGGTGGCCTGGAAGGGAACACAAACACACATGTTGTAAATCAAACACATCTTATTGTTTTGAATGTAAACAGAGTGGCCACACGTGGACGCAACGTTATCTGCAAGCACACGAAATGAGAGACTTCCGCGGTTGTGTTGACTGGCTGACTGTAGGCGAGGCGAGTGTTGTGAGACAATAATAAGAATCTGATGACAGCTGTTGAGTTGTTTGCTTGTTTTGCCAGAGTCAGTCGAAGCTGATAAAGCAGAGTCCCAGAGAAGCACCTGAGCAGGGGTTTGGAGTGTTTGCCTCTTTACGATTTTTCATTTCAGGTTTACTATAACAGAGGATTATATTCCTTCTGGGCAAGAAGAGATCCTCCAGAAACTGCAAAGCTTCAAAGCATTTTTTCCTGGTTGCATTCATGCTGCTAAAAGGGATTATAGTGATGTAATAGCCAGTCAGCGGTTGGTAGTCCAACTCCATGTCTTGTTGTGGTCTCTTAATTTCTTGTTTCAGCCTCTTCATTTTCTCTCTGAATTGCTGCAGTGTAGTAAACATCTACTCCCAAACTTCAGACTGCCGCAGCCAATTTAGAGATCCTGAAAACCTTCTGCAGCCCACCCAAACCTTCAATCCCAACTGCACACCGCACAAAAGGAAATGATTCCTTCCATGTGGATTCACTGACTCATTTTAATCTTAATTTTGATCACATTAACAGCTTTAGCTGATGGCCACATTTGTGCTCTCTGATTAAATAGACCACAGTTCAGGGTCAAGAATAGGCCAGAAACTGAAGGAAAACCTGTTATTTTTAAAATCACATTGAGATGTTTTTCAGTTCAGTTTCTTCTTCTTCTTTTTTTTAAATTACAAATGGCTTCCTTCTGACTTCTTGCTGCAGTAACATCACAACCCACTTTTTTTGGAATCCCTGGTGTCATAGCAAAAAATGGCCCATTGTTAGTCAGTTGTGCTGGTTTCAATCATTATGCAAATGTACCATTTATTAGACTTGGGAAACCTGCGGTCACCTGAGACAGTAGTCGTCACTTGAATGAGTAACAAAACATTTCTGTGACTGAAAAAGCAAAGTTGAGATAAACAGAATCAACATTCTGGGAGTTGTCACTTCAAGACCCTCTTACTCTTCCACAGGAGCTACTCTGTAATAGTACTTTTACAGGTCTGCGTAATTCCCTAAAAACAGAAAATGGGACACAACCAACAAGTAAATCAGTCGAACATATTCTTTTTTTATCTTTTCAAAACCCTTTATAGTAACAAGAAAAAATTTAAATGGAGATATTTTAAAAAGATGCAATAAACCAATTAGTGTGACTGACACAACTGAGGAAAATGCCTCTAAAACCTTTTTTAGCGACCATCTGCTCACACCCCTGCACAGACTCTTACTGTTTACCATCTTACCTGTACGATTCGGCTGAGGTGGCAGTCAGCAGCGAGCTCCAGACCCTGCTTCTCAGCCCAGGCCTCGATGTGGCTCAGCTGCTGCCGGAGGATGGCGCCCCAGTAGTGACAGCACAGCCCCGAGCCGGTATCTGTCACCAGCTTGTTGAACAGCCACATGTTGATGAAGTGGAAGAGCTGCGAGAAGAGCTGGATGGTGAGAGCGGCGTTGACCCGACACCGCCGCAGTAACGACATCGCCCCCGTCAGTGTGTGCAGGACGTCCTCTGAAAAGAGAAACCGGGACGTGAGAAAAAAATCTTCCCCTCTAAGTCTTATATCCCTGTTCAAGGTCATTCTGAGCCGTGTGAGGCTTGTTTTTTGAGATCACTCAGTAGAAATCCGGTTACATGCCCTTGTACTTTTGCTTCTGTGATAGGCGCACTTCTTCCAGTGTTAAAAATAAATAAATAAATACAATCTTCCAGCTGGATTATAATTATCTTAATAAACTGACAGGAAGCCAAGTGGAGGAGTTTGTGATTGAAGGTTGTGTTTTTTTGGGAAGAAAACTTTCAGTACATATGTACAACATCCTCAGAAAAAAGACAAGCGCCTCCTGGTTTCACTCCTCACCTGATGCAACACTGTCTGACTTGAAAACTGTGGGCTTTTCAACCCGCAATGATCCTCTACATGAAATGTGAGTTAAGTATATGGACAGTTTCCAGGAGCTGTATGATCAGGTTATTAAAACCAGGCCTGTACGCAAACAAATACAGTGAACAACGATAGCTACAGAGTTCAATTTGGGCTTTCCTCCGAGTTTCTGGAGTCTGCTGAAAAATCTTGGGCTCCATGTTTGTGTAAATTCTTGACTTCAGAGAGTTTTGATAAAAAATAAAATTCTTCGAGTTTAAGGTGGCACTGCAGCTACTGACTCTGCAGAAAAGTAGATCCCAAATCAGAGAGACAGGTCCAAAGCATGTTTAAAAAAAAAAACAAACAAACAAAAAAAAAAAAACAAGACACCTGAGAGACCATTAGGAAATAAAAAAATACTTTGTTCAGATTTTCTAATATATTCTTTCCAGTCTCACAAGGTCCAAAGGAACCTGAGAAAATTAATGCTAACAATTTCTAGATGTGTGCAACCTGTGAGTGGGGAATCATCTTAACATAAAACGGTGAAAACTCCGGCAAAACCTATAATGACATACGATTAACATGTCTTCATTTTAAAGGGCTAATCACCTAAATTAATTCAGAATTGTTGCTGTTAGTCATGAGCAGTCTTGGTTGCTTCCTGTGGTTGTGTGTTTGCACATTACCGATCTTTGGTCTCTGTGGATTATGCTCCTCGGGGTCATCGAGGAAGGCAGGCATGTAGTTGTTCAGATCGGCCTGGAGACAGTGGACCAGGTACCTGTAGCAACACGATACAGCTTGTTGCAACATCATTCAACACTGTTCACATCAAAGGTCACCATCTGAACGTATTTTACACTTTCAGAGGCTTTCAGAAACTTTAATGTGGGTTATCAGTGTGTTCATATATTTTCCATAATGCTTCTAAACCAAGTGAGAAGTTTAAATTACTGCTAACTGCCAGCGAATGTCATTTATACAGAAAGAATTGCAAGCCTATGTTTCTTATCACCCATTTTATACTAACAAGTTACTTTAATAAGGATTTCATTACATTATTGGATGGACACTTTGGACTGCATATAAAAGACAGCGCATGCTCACAGGGGGTTGTATGATCGTTGGGGTTTCTCTCTATGATCGTGGGTCTTGTCTTTATAATATAAAGCCCCTTGAGGTGACTGTTTTCTTTTGGTGCTATATTAATAAAACTGAACTAAAATTTGAGGTAGATGCTAGCTCTGCTTATTTCACATGTATAAATTTAAGTCCATCAACATCATCATCACCTCTCATTCATTTTGACTGGGGCAACATTATTAACTGGATGCACTCATTTGTTTTTAGGACAAAGTAATGCACTGCTCACTTGGATCAACCCCATTAACCTGCATTCCTTCTAATGGCCAGCAGTGGGCGACTCCTGCAGCTAGAAAAGATAACAGCTTCCTCCCGCTGTGACCCTAGGAAACACTTTTGTGGTGAGTTTACGGGTATTTATTTAATCTCTTATTGAATTAATAATCAACATTTTGTAAACTGCAGTTTCTGTTAAGAGTCACAAAGACGAAAACACTGATGCTTCGCAAAGGGAAGGCATTAACCTGTCTGCATCATCACAATGGCTATATCTTTGTTCACAGTTTATTATCTACACCCACAGTCCACAAACACAAACTGACTTGAAGGCCATCTGGACCAGATGGGCGAGGATGTCCTGGGCGTCCAGCGTAATGCGACTCAGGTCTCGGTCCTGTTTGATGAAATTGAGCAGCTCGGAGGCATTGGCCATCCAGAAAGCCAGTGCTCCCGCGATGTTCTTCTGCTTCTGTAATGCACCAATCACAACCACACACAATAAAGAAAAACATGGTAGAAGTTGTTAGAGTAGAAGTGTCCAGGGAAGACTCAAGGGTAAAAAACAAAAAAAAGTTAAAAATTAAAAAAAAGAAGGGAGGAGGACAGAGGGGTTTCTGTTTGAGTGACAGCAAGAAGGAGCAGCTGTTACTTTAAGGGATAGACTCATGCCTCGCCCACCCCTCCCTCTAAGCCAACCGGGTGTCGAGAAGAAGAGTGGTCATCACTTTCAGATCGGTGAACACAAACAAAGTGTCGTGAGCTCTGTGATAGTTTTGTTTTACACAAGAGTGACCTCTCCTTTTCTCTCCCATTCATCAGATCAACAGACACCAGCCGTCTTAGTTCACAGTTTAAATCACGACGAAGCTCGATGTCTGAGGAGCTGATTGGTTAAAATCCCCACCGCTCAGAGAGAGAGAGGATTGTGCAAAGCTTGGTCCCTTGCATTCATCTATCCCCACCTTTGAAAAACAAATGAAAACAGAACAAAGAAAAGAAAATAATAATAATATCAATAATAATAATAATAATAACAATAACAATAATAACCCTTCATTCAGAACAGCCAGACAATGAGAGATGGAGCCAAGTGCATCCACAATGAAACACAGATGGATGGCTGAACACGTTAAATGAACATCCAAACAGACAAATGAAGCAGACGAGGTGGAGCAGGTCAGAGGGACGCGACTTGTCTCTCATCCACACCGTCGAGTAGAAGAAGCAAGATGTGAGGTCACAACAAAAAAACAAAACAAAAAAATGGATGCCAGAGTTAAAGACTGAGCAATGATGGAGAGAAGTGGATGCTTTGGTTTTTGTTCTGTTTTTGTTTTGTTTTTTTCTTTGGTGTGTTTGTTTTTTAGTACCAGGCAGGTCCAGGAAGCTGAATGGAATTAGTCAAGTTGATGTTGCTGTTGTTGCTTAGTTTTCCAGCTGTGGGGTAGGATGCATTATTACGGCGGTATTTTACATCATCTCTGTTAGAATGGAGAAAAAGAAGCAGCAGCAACAATGAAGGGCTGGTCAAAAAGAAAAAAAGCATAGAGAGAGAAGAAGAAAGTAGGACAGGGAGAGAGAAGTGGGGGCAGAGATTAATAGAGGAAAGCCGAGGGGTTGATGAGGTTGGTGATGTGATTTTACGTCACCAGTGCTTAAATGTTATCTGATTCGCCTTAATTAAAATGTGTTGGCTTTTTTTTTTTTTTTTAACCCAGTTGGTCTGGAGTCGAGGTTTCAGGTAAAGAAATAATTTAACATACGAGCTTCGATCAAAAAGATCTTCAAATCCATGCGCACTGTTATCCTGATCATCACTCTGTGGAAGTCTCGCTTCGACCACGAACACCAAACAAACAACTTTCAAGCTAAGGATCATCACAGAGCTGAGCATTTAACCATCGTGTCCATGCCCCTTCATGCAATAACGTTAATGTTCACATTTCCACTCCCTGCACGCAGACTGAAATCAGCTGGCAGTAGCACAGCGCAAAAAAAAAAAAAAAAAAAGACCCATCATGCACGTAGAGGAAGCTTTGCAATGCAATAACAACTTATTTGTTTCCTTAGTACATAGAATGAGATTACTGAACCACCTACAGTGATGCATAACAGGAAAATGTATGTTGACTGCAGCTCACTGTCTCCAACTTTGTGACATGAACAACAATCTGAAAAACAGAAGCTGTCCTAAAGCAGTCCAGAGGTGCACAACGAGACAAACTCTGATGCAAAACTAACAATGTTAGAGATATGGTGTAGGTAACCATAAACCGCAACCTGATGTGCACCTCACTAGAAATACAACTACGCATCACGTTGATGCAGCTCGCAACGACTGTGACTCTCCTCCATGGTTATTAAAGTTAACTAAAAATAGGTGTGACCAAAATGTAATTAACTAAAATAAAAATTATAAACAGACCTGGGGAAAAACAAACTAGGAAAAAATGATAGCAAGAAATTTGCTTAGTTTTTGTATTGTTTGTCTATAAGACTGAGTCAACCGCTTTCCAAAAGTTTGGCTTCTTTTTTTTCTTCTTTTTTTTTTTAAATACCTGAAATACCTGTACTTTACCGCTGATATAAATCTCATATAATAATAACTAAAAAGCCAAAAACTAACTCTTAAATTAATAAAATTAAACTAAAACAAAATATTTTTAAATAAAATGAAACTGAAACAAGAAAACCTCACTACAGAAACTGCCTGAAAATTAACAGCAAAAAGTCTAAACTAAATAAAAATGACTACAATAATGCATTTTTCCATTTTCAAATCCAGTGAATAGGTTTGAAAAACATCAAAACACCCATAACTAGTGTTTTGGGAGTGACTGCACAAGAACGGAGACACACCATGCACACATATAAACGGCGACCACGAGTCGGTCACTTAAACAGGCTTTATGTCGATTCAACACAGAAGTATTTATTTATCTTTCTTTACTTAATAGTTACAATGTAATACTAACATTATAATAATAATAATAGTAATAACAATAATAATAATAACAGTAACAACAACAACAACAACAACAACCATTTTTTCTGTTGCTATTGGGAGTAATAAATCAACCTACACTGAGAACAATACTATAATCCAGTAGTATTTTGTCACCATGGCAAACGTGATCGACTATTTTATTTCCTCTGCAATATGTTCCTTAAAAACAGCTCTGAAAACTGTGGATAATACAGTAAAAGTATTGAGTTGCAAAGCTCTTGGCATTGCTAATCTGTGCAGCTCACATTAACAGTAGCGAGTACAGAATATAAGGTGCACTGCGCAATTAATATTACCCACATCACCCACCCCAAGAAAATGAGACAAAGAGAGAGCGTCAGAGCCAGGGAGAGAGAGGTAGACGAGTCTTTAGCAGCCGTATCATGATGTGCTATCCTACCTGATCCCCTTCAGCAATCTCCTGGATGGAAGGAAGAGGAAGAGGAGGAGGAGGAAGAGGACACGTTCACAGGACAGAGAGAAAACACGTCAACGGCTACAGTATGGACAGCTATGTGACACACAGATACACTTTGACACACACGATGATTATGGTTTACAATGTAAAGCCATCCTCAAAAAAGTGAAGTGATGGAGGTCAGCTGGAAAAGAAAAAATGTTAAAGAAAACACTGCAAAAGTGAACGAGGTATACAATGTTTTAGATTTTACAACTAAAAGCTGCATAAAATGTTTGAAGCACACTATTGTAACCGCACTAACAAGGACTAAATATTAGAGAGTGCGAGCACTGTTATTGGCGAGGAACATCCCAAAGAGATGCTCCAAAAATATCCTGATTTGCTGGATTAGTGTCTCGTATGCAATGATTAATGTTCAGATGATAACTGAAAACACGCGCGTGCACACACACGCACACGCACACGCAGTTTATAAGCAAGCTTCCCACATCTCTCAGTCTGTAGCTAAAGATAGTTTTCCTGAAACTCTATAAAGCTGAACTCCTACTACACAGACTGAAATAGTCTTACAGTCTTGTGTGTGCGTTTGTGAGTCTGTGCTTGTGTTTTAGAACTTTTCTGCATGCCAAAGACAATGAATAGCTTGCTGCAGGCTAAACAAATAAAAGCAGTAATGGCTTTACTGGAAGCTGGAGGCTTTAAAAGAAACATGTAGGTGTTTATGTGTTTACTTTTCCCCTCCTAAGATCCTCTGCTCCATATGTGGCATCGTGCTCCCACCTAACCCAGCAAGGATCACCTTTATCTTTTATTTTGTACAGTAACTTTAGTTAAGCAATGCAAAATCTTAACTTCATGCTATAAATATTTTATAGAGTATACAGAGCTGGATCGAAAAAGTTTTTTCACTCTTATTCTTCCTTTTAGGACAGGGGGTGGGGAACTCCAGGCCTCGAGGGCCGGTGTCCTGCAGCATTTAGATCTCACCCTGGGTCAGCACACCTGAATCAGGCCTCTGGAGAACTTCAAGACATGTTGAGGAGGTAATTTAGCCATTTAGATCAGCTGTGTTGGATCAAGGACACATCTAAAACCTGCAGGACACCGGCCCTTGAGGCCTGAAGTTCCCCACACCTGTTTAGGACATGAAACTGATCGATGTGATATGTCTAAATCAATTTACAGAACATTTGAACACGGATTTCTTTTCTGTGAAGGGATCGCAACTAGAAGATGAGCTTGCCATCAAACTATAGGTAAAAAGATTTCATAATCTATAACTTGTGCCCAGCTATCTATCCCACATTGCTTGTGAAACTTGGAGTATCAAAATTGGTTTAAAAACCGCTTAAATATGAAAATCTCATGTGTTGAACTCTTGTACAGAAAAAATTGAGGTACTGAAGTTGCTGGGAAAACGAGAAAGAATTTCTGGCTGTTTTTAACGTGGCCCAGAGTTAACAAAAAGTTTCAACAGATGGTGAAAGTCTTAATCCTTTTTCATATTTCCATACAGACTGTTTCAATTAAAACCAGGCATTTTTAGCATGTTTATTAAAACTTCTTGCAGATGTTTGTCTTAACGCAATATTGAACACAGATACCTCTATGTAGTTTTATTTAGAGGAGGAGATCTCGAAAAAGTCTTTAAAAATTACTGTTTTGACACCGCCTCCCTCCCCTACAAAAAACGGCTATAAGACCGGCATCAAACTTGACATTTTAAGTAACAGTAGCTCCATGTTGAGTCACAACAGGCTTCACATCTCGAGCGTAACACTGAGTGATGGACAAACAGAATCGAAAGCACAACTGTGGAGAAAAGCTGCTACACACACACAAACACACACACACACAGCTTACAACAACTACAAATGTAGTTTTGTAAGAACACCGCTGAGCGTCACCTAATATTCGACAAAAGCAGGAGGAGCATGAGAACGAGATAACGTGCAAATTAATCGATGATTTGATTCGACTGCTTTTAAAAATTACAGTGAAAAGACTTTTAAAAGATGCATTACTGACCTGGATGACTCCTTCCATCATGCTCACCATCTTGTTGACGATGGCGATGACCTTGTGCGTCCTCTCTGACGGCGACATGTCGGGCCGGTACGTGGGCGACAAGACGTAGCGGCAGGCCATGTACAGGACGTACGTGGGCGAGAGTTTGAAGTGAACCGTGGAGCTGTTGGTGTAGTTGATGATGGCAGAGAGGAAGGTGTCTTCAGCTGGATGGACACAGAGAGAATACATTCGATAAAATCTTTGCGGCAGCCGCTGTTTGTCAGAGGACGTAACAGATTTCACGTGATTAATCAAAAATTAATTCATAAACATGCAGCTTAAGTAATCCCCCACAAACTAAACTCATGGTCATGGTCACGTGTATGGGTGAGACAACGAAGTCTGACGCAGAAAGGGTGAGTTGGGTTATGAAAACATGAATTAAAGGCTTCTTAGACACCAAAACAATGGAGAACTGAACTGATGACTACAGAGCATTTTTACTTCCAGCCACTTTATCGTAGTCCTACAGTAGAAAACACCGGAAATGTGTTAAAGAGGCAAGCAGGAGTTTTATTTGTTTCCTGTGTTTTCATTCAGCATTTCATTCAGATACTCCTTGTGTTGTCAGTTCATTCAGCAACTGGTTCCTGGCTTTATTCATTCATCTGTTATTTATTCTGTT
Organism: Pundamilia nyererei; assembly: GCF_000239375.1. NCBI lineage: Eukaryota > Metazoa > Chordata > Actinopteri > Cichliformes > Cichlidae > Pundamilia > Pundamilia nyererei. Next base: position 64,847 of record NW_005187730.1, read on the forward strand.
TCCATCCATCCAGTGGTTGTTTTTTTGTTTGTTTGTTTTAACCCACTCAGCCATTCATTGATGAATTCATTCATGGATTCTCATTTTATTCTTTTTTTATCTGGTTTCGTTTTGCTTTAATCAGTCGTTTTTCTTTTCCCCACTGTGTTGACTGATAAATAAAACTTAACTTTTCTGAATTGTCTATTTTTTAATATAACAATAATAACAATAATAATAATAATATTCATTTGTTTATTAGACTTCTAGTTTACTATTCAATTCATTCATGTTTTTATTCATCTATTTTGGCTTTCATTCATTCATTCCTGCCCCTTCTGACAACAATCTCCACCTGTTTAACTCTTTCACTATAGCTGATTTTTTTTAAATTATTGTTTCATGGAATAACAGCTCATCATTATAGCTGATAATAGTAATTAATGAATGCAAAGGTTTTATATATCATCTCTCATTAAAAACTGTATGTAAAGGCAGAAATGACTGCACACAATAAATCAAACTGCATGTTCGAAGTGTCGGCCCACACCGCCTCTGAGCTGTGGGAAGCAGTTTGTATCAGTCGCTTTGGCGGTGCAGATATTGGCTGCACATGCGTGTCATGTTGAAAACACCAATGAAACCAGCTGCCTCACTTTAGAGTCATTCGGTTTTAACTCGATGCCAAACTAGTGGCAGCTGCACTTTAGCAGCTACAACACTCCATATGAAAACCTGAAGATGAGACTACTGCACCTTTTCTGCCTCTTACAGCACATGGTTAGGCTCCCTGAGGACTGTGGGGTATGAGAGTCTCCACCACTTTATGACCAAAAACCATCTTTTGCCTGGAAAACAGATGATCTCACACACGGTGCCAAATATATTGTAGCACTGTCAGAGCGTGCACGCTGATAGACTCGGGCCCGGAGCAGAAGAAGAGTCAATAAACGGAAGACAAAGCAAACGACTCGAAGCGTTCGTGGCTACAAAAAGCGTGGGAAACGAAACGTTGCACTGCCGTCTGGAACTCAATTATCATGAATTTAACATCAAACAGCAACAAAGAGTTCTGAAATCATCTAATAAAGGATTCACTAGAGACATTAGAAAATTAAATGCCGGGGATTAGGACAACTCAGTCCAGCTCTAAGGTTCCCTCCACACCGGCAGACAAAAGGAGAACTTTCATTTTATTACTTTATTAAACAGGAATGCACAGTTCGAACACAGCTCAGAAAAACGCAGAGATGGAAATCATGAAGCTTAATATTAATCTCTGTAATGTACTCTGACATGTAAAGGCAGAAACACCCCGATGTAGCAGTTTTCATACATGCACCACAGCACCAAACTTCTCCACCGTTCAAGGTGCACGAGAGAACAATAAAAACCCTTTGAGGCCAGTCATGAAATGGTCTTCAACCTGCCAGCTTCACAGAAAAAGTTCCACAGGAATAAGTTCCTGGGTTTGAATCCAGTCTTTTCCGTTCTGTATGGAGCCTGCATGTTCTCCCTGTGTCTGCATGGGTTCTGTCTGGGAACTCCAGCTTCCACCAACAGTTCAAAAACATGCATGGGGTAAGGGTTAAGTGGTGATTATAAATTGATTGTAGTTCCCAAGGGTCTCCTCCCAGATAAACATGCCCCCAAAACCTCCAGCGGCATTGTTACAAGACGATGGAACAGCCTCAGCTGGCAGCTTTCAACACGACTGAGCAGAAGCTCCACTCTAAGATCCTTCCAAATGTACAAGCTCTGCAACCTTGCTCGAAGGCTGAGCTCAGTCACCCTGCAGAGGAAACTCATTGTGACTGCTTGTATTTTTGACTTTGCACTATTGTTCATTAACTTGTTCTCATGAGCAAATATGACAGCTAGAACATACGTGGACGTCTCTTTTACAACAGTCTGATACAATGCCCGTATTACTGCTGATAAGTGAAGGTGAAGGCTGAGGTCGATAGACCCATAAATCTACCTTTCCGCGCCATGTCTCGAGAAAAACATCCTGAGATATCTGCCTTTCAACCCAGAGAGGGCACTTCACAGTCTCACATTTGGAGGTGTCGACCTCCAGTGCTGAAGATCACACTCTGATAAATCAAATAAAACCACACTGGCTTCAAAAAGCAGTGATGGAGAGTCCCCTTCACCCCGGCTGCACCCGCAGATCTTGTTCAAGAATATCACAAGCAGGCTCAGAAACGAGGAGCAAAAGCCACTGAACGTGCTTGACTTTGTGCCACAACGTCAAATAGGATTTTAATGATTATAATGGCTTTCAGCCTTTCATCGCTGCAGGTCGGCGAGGTGAGAGAAAACGTGAAAAGCCTCTGAACTGCCTGCATTAACCACGACACCGTTATTGAGCAGCACTACTTCCAGCGCAATCAGGTCAGGTTTGTCGGTCCAGGACGTTACGACGGGAACTGAAAGGGTTCAATAGTTTCCAGCTATTGACTGTGTCACTGACACAGTGAGGTGAATGAAGAGGCAGAAAGTGATGCGTGAACACTCACAGTTGTCTCTGAACTCGATGCTGGCTGGAAGAGTCAGCTCTGTTCTGTCTGCTGAAATATCCTGAGACCTGATGAGACAGATTCAAACCATGAGGAGAGGAGATCCATACAGAGGAGAGAAAAAGGATAAGCATGAGGATCAAGAGAATCCAGGGTATTGGAGGAAACCATGTCTGACCTGCTGTCCTGCTGCTCTCCTCTGATCATGGGTTTGACCATTCCTCTCTCCATGTCCAGCTTTCCTGAGCTCTGAAAACACACAGAGAAAAAAAAGAAGCTTCAATTCAACTTAACATACGGAAATTTGTCCCTTATTATATTTTAAAGATACTGGCTACAGTCCTACGAGGCTTAAATGCAGCGTGGGGAAACAAATCAAAGTTATGGTGCCATGGAGTTTTGTCTGGGAACGCCGACAATGGTGACTTGAGTCAGATTTATTGGCAGAACTACTACAGCAAAAGCAACATGACAACCCGTTTTCCACTTTTCATCAAGTTTTTGTTTCTTTGTATTGAGTTTGACATTTAAAAAAGGTTTTACTGCGTCTCCAGAGCTTTTGCAGTTAGTCAAACCAATAATCAAATGACAAAATTAATCTGTGGCTTTAATCAGATTTTTAAATAATCTGAATTAAACTTCTTTGGAGTTAAATGTTAGATGAAATGCACTCAAGAAGATCTGCAAATCAACACCGATAATCAACAAAAGACTTAATTATTTTTGGAAAACCCATGAGAGTCATTTTTCTCCTTTTTGTCATCAGCAGCTCTCTCACGGACGATTGTGGAATCATTGTGTTTTTATAATATTCATAATATGTGCATAGTCTTTACCTTTGAAAATAAAACACCTTAAGATGTGTCATGATTTGTCACTCTATAAATGACATTTAACTGCAAAGAAATTTGAAAGATACTGATAAATACCACCGGTGTGCATAATTATCATAATAAGATTGGCTCCATATTTTTTAATCTGTGAATTCTTCTACCACGACTAGTTACTGTAGTAGTTTTGTTCCCCCTCGCAAAAATAAGGCTTAAATAGTAGGTGGGTGGAGCTTCTGTGCTCGCTGTGACAGCTGTGCACCTGTGTTGACAATAGTTGAGATAAGGCATCATACAGAGCAGGGGGAAAGAAACTGTCAAAATTGGCATGTTTAGAGCAGCCTGAACAGCGATGACTTGAACATAAACTAACGTCATTATTTGATACCAACTTTAAAAGGAGAATCCACCACAGAAGCAGTGCAGTAAACAAAAATATGATGATGCCCGACTTTCAGCCAGTCTGCTTAATAAAAGTTCAGACAGATAAAACATAAAAATATTAACAGCATAGTGTTTAAGTGTTTGAGAGCAGAAAGCAGAGCAGAGAGAATTTTGAATGGAATAAAGTATATACACGAAAATGAGTGGGTGTTTCTTTTTCTGTCTGTGTGCATGTGTGTGTTACCTTGCTGGTAGGCAGGGCTCCTCCACTGTGGACGTCTCCGTGAAGGTCGAAGGTGGTTTCTGGTACGCTGCTTCAGCGGGGAGACACAGACATTCAGAGGTTCAGATGACGAACTGCGCTCTCCACAGCTGACTTTTCATTACTGACGTCGACAAGAGCGCAGACTTAAACCCAGACACACACACGCTCGCTTATCTAACTCACCGTCACAGAGGAGAGCGATGGGCGTGAGAGGCAGTAAAATACTCGCTGATATTTGCACACAGATAGCTCGCTTTATGCATGCACACTCTTACATAACAGTCTAATTAGTTATAGAGAAGCCACGCCACGAGTCCTAACTCACAGCAACGCCAGGATGTCGTGTGTGTGTGTGTGTGTGTGTGTGTGTGTGTGTGTGTGTGTGTGTGTGTGTGTGTGTGTGTGTGTGTGTGTCAGCAGTCGGGTTTAAAAAGACAGGCTTCTGCTTTCACAGCCCGCGTGACAGCAAGGCATCAATGTCGAATAAAGAGCACAGCACAAACACAAAGCATCAGTGCTTCATGTCATTGACACGGAGATCTCCATCACGCGCACAATAAACAAAAGCAGCCAAACAAGGTTAAACCATTACCAGCATCAACATAGACAGAGAAAGTAGACTGATTGTTTTTTTCTTTCTTAAACTAAATTTCTAATCAAATGAAATACATTACAAACTCATAACTCCAGTAAAAACAGATAAAATATTAAAATCTTTCTGATGCTGCCGTTTTCAGCTTTTGAAAACAGATTCTAACATCTTTAACAAGATGGTCCCAAATCCCAGCGTGGGAATCAATGACAGGTGTCATGTGATCTCAGAAACCAGACAGTCATGTGAATCAGGCTCAAAGCCACAACCTCCGCAGCTGGAAAATAAATACCATGTAGATGTGCCAAAGACTGCAATTCCTCTAACAGCCACCTGGGACTGGCTTCAAATGTGAGTCGAACCCCACAGGCTCCCACGTCACTGCATTAAAAAGCATGTTTTAGCCTCCACAGATAGGCTTTCCCTTTCACAAACTCCGTTTTAAAGTGCAGACCATTTAATAAGCTTGTGCTTCAGTTCTGGTCTGTTAATTAGCACCTGTGTGTTTTAGCTGTACTGTACAATAGCTGGAGAGAGCCACTTTGATGCCACCTGTTTGTTAGTTTTATGAAGCCTCAAAATGAGTGTTTTCACTATCAGTTTTTTGAAACCAGATGCGGTGAACGAGATGTGGATCTGACTGTGAAACCACACACATATCCTGGATAACCCTGGAAAAGCCTCAGGATGACTATAACTTACAAAATGCACTCAGTGTTTGACAAAAATAAGGCCTCATGCATTAAAGTAATGAAAAAATGTTTACAGAGTTCTTGGAGATAGGAAGGTGAGAGTCAACTTAGACTTCTATACGACCAGAAACCCTCTGCAATCAGAGGAGTTGAGTCCTGTTGGCCATTAAAAAGAATGAAGGTGTAATTTTTCAATCTTTGTCCATCTTTATACCGGCTGTGGATGCAGCTTTCTAACCAATAAGGCTGCTATTATTTGATAACTCAGCTGGGCCCACCATCTCACCCTGCCATCCTTGCATGTCTTCCAAGACGCCATCATTTTAAATGGTCACTTTCAATTCAATTTTATTTATATAGTCGCCTCAAGGCACTTTATGTTGCAAGGTAAAACCCTACAATAGTACAGAAAAACCCCAACAATCAAATGATCCCTTTTAAACAAGCAGTTGGTGACAGTGGGAAGGAAAAAACAAAACGCTCTTTTAAGAGGAAGAAACCTTCAAGAGAACCAAGACTGCGTCATAGCAGTATGAGCACACAGCAATAGCATCTGCCTTTTCTGGCAGTCTCTACTCTGACAGAAAATTCAATACAAACACCACAGTGCTGCTTAACCTTGCGCCCGCTCACTAACAGTCTTCTTGCAACTCGCCTCATTTCTCTGTTTAGAAAGCGTACTATTGTAATCCTGCATCTGTGCCACACTTCTGTCAGCTGCTAACAAGTCAAACATGCAGACCAAAAAAGGCTGTTATCATGATATAAAACAAGAAAAACAGTGTTTAAAATGTGAATCTGCCGTGTCATGCGTACTGAGATTACAGCACAAGGATCTGATAACGATTTATTTAAAATGATCTCAAATTAAACATGATACAGATTAAAGTTCCTTTTAAGGCTTCTGGCTGGTTTCATTCATGTTTTTCTCTCACTCACTGACAGTGAATACAGATGAAGTTAAGAGGGAGCAGATTATCAAAGGATCAAACACTCATTCCCTTACAAGATCATCTGAACCACACCAAAAAAAGAATCCTCGCCAAACTACTGCAGTAATCGGCCTAAACATTATGATGAGTCCTCAGCTTGACTGTGGCCAAGTATCCTGGTATGTTTGTGCAGCAGGACACTGGAAAGCAGCCCAGAAAACCACAGAGATCCACATCCACAACTTCTCCTTTTCTGAGCTGCACAAAATGATCCCTGGTCTTAATATAACTCCTCGGTGTTCTCATTTCTCGTAACATCATTTCACAATGCCTCCAACTGAGCTGACAACTGAAAAAGTTCCCAAAGGAGCTGATCAATAACAAAAAATCTAATAAAATGACCAAAGTATTATTTGAACCATTGAGAAATCGGATTATACAGGTGCACTTCTTGCTTATATAGAAAAATAAAAATGGGTTTTCTGCCATTTTGGGGCAATGAGGAAAATTTTCCCTTTCGCCATTCGTGATACCAAAAAAGCTTAATCTCAATTTAAGGTCAATATTCACACATTTTCTGTAACTCCTGGGGGAAATATGGACCTCTTTAACTTACAAAAAATCCACTGTATCCATGACCCGGAAGCTAATTTCATCTTCCTCATGTTTGTATCTGGGCAGGCAGAACCGGCTAAATGCAGCTGCCTATCGTTAAAACCATCAATAGTAAGAATGAACTATGCGATTTATGCTATATCCTATAGCTAGAAATTACAAATGTTAATGCACAGTGTTTAACTCTTTAAAACAAACAAAAAAAAAAAACCCACACATTAAAAATGTATTTAAAGCCTGCAAAAAGAAGATTTTTGGCTTCTATTGATAAATTCTGCCTTTATAACACCTCTACACTGGGTAAAACTCATCCAATGAGACTCTGCCAAGTCTTAAACTTAAGGGCAGAATTTGAATCGGCAGACATAGACGGCTGTAGTTGACCTGCGCTGATCTGAACCATGCCTGTGCTCCTGGAGCCCTTTAGAGCATTTTTAATCGAAATGTCTGACAAATATAATGTATTGCTGTTTGGGACAGGCTGAGCAAGAGATTTATGACTCTTGAGCAGCAAAAGTACCAACATTAAGACTGTATATAAAAGACCAAGTGGCTACTTTGATCTTATATATACAGTCTGTGGACTTCATTCATCCCGAGTCTTCTTTTTTTTAAGCTGAAGTATTTTATTGTCACATTTTGCTGCTGACATGTGGAGCACTGTGAGCTGTATTTTCGTATTAAACATGAATTTTGAGGTCTTCCTCTATAGCTGAGGTTACTAATCAAAATCACCTGATGGGAGTTTCTAACTGGAATGCAAACCTGTGTCAAAGCCTCTGAGGAACATGTTGTGAAAGCAGTCACAGCCCACAGCTAAATACAGGATTAGCTCTCTTTTAAAACGCTGCACTGATGTATAATTTTGTGTTTGCTCAGCAAGCGCTCAAACCTAACAAACCAGCTCTTAAACACATAAAAAAAAAAAAACACTCCCAGGCTGGTGGATTAAATTCAGCCAAGCAAAAATGTTATGCTCATTTTACTCCAAAATAATTTTAAGGTTTATTTCATCTGAAGGCAAAGCTTGCAGAGGCAAACTTTACACTCTAGATTGTTAAAAAACTAATTTAAATGTGTTCATGACCTTGTGAGCTTTAGAAAATACTGAGCACATGCATATGAAAGAGTGCTACAAAAGATAAAGGACAATTTCTTGAATCATTTGTAGAAACTAATTCATGCAGAAACACACCCACAGTTGTGAGTTAGTGTTTTGGGTACTTACAGACTTCCTTCTTTCTCTCTTCCTTGCAGTGTTAGTCGTCCATTAAAGACTTAAGTTGGTTCTCCTTTCCTTCACTGATCCCTAACTTTCTCACACTCTCCTTTCTCTTCTTATCTTGTATGCCCTCCGTCTTTCTCCCGTTAGTGTGTGAAACTCCAGCGAGGAGGAGGCCACACCCAACATCATGTTGATCAGATTAGAGGGCAGCCTGCCTGCCGTAACCCCAGACCTCCGCTCTTCCTCTCATTTCCCTGCTCTCCCCATCCCAGACTCCCTCCTCCCACTTTTCCTTCCCTTCATCTCTGCTTCCGCCTGCCAACTCCAAACCTCACCCTCCCTTCATTTACAATAACACCCTATTCTTCCCTTTACTGTTGGTAGGCTTCGGGAAACTGTGTGTACAGACGTTGAAGAAGGAGGGATAGTAAGAAGAATGGATGTCCGTAAGTTTGAGGTGAAAACTTTGCATTCAGACACCCACAAACCCTTTTCCCATTCCTCACCCAGACTTGTGTCTGCCTCTCGGCATGGCCGGTTCTCTCTTCCCTCCCTGGTCGAACATCGGGTCCACGAATTTGAAGACGTGGGCAGAACCAAACTGGATGGTGGAGCCAGAACGCAACACAGTCGTCTCGATAATGCGCTGCCCGTCTACAAACGTGTCTGCGTCAGGGCCGTGCGGCGTCACAGTCACCATGCCTTCGCTGTGCATGAGGTTGCAGTGGTGGGGCAGAATCCCCGGACCAAGCAGCTGAAGACAAACACAGCAAGTATATCAGCTATATAAGCAGCATCAGGCTAAAACTCCACTTTTAAGCTGTAAGTCGGGCTGGCTTCTGGCAAAATGAATAAATAAATAACTCTTCTGCAGTCAGTTTCACTTGACTTCAAGCTCCCATTAGAGCTGTACACCGTTTCCCCTCTCTATCAGCTTAAACACCCTTGCTGTTTAGTTTAACTCGAGCCAGGACGGCCAAGTAAAAGTATCATAAAATAACCTTGGAATGATCATCAGCTGCCTGATGCTGACCTTGTCTCTGGATTTTCACCTGATCGACTTTCAAACAACAGTTAGCTGCAGCTGCTCAAGTGTAATGGCCCTTATGGTCAAAAACCCCCACTGGTCAGCATCTCACTCCACCAGCTACACCTCTTTGCTTTTCATTTGAATCATATCTAAAGACAGCTTTTTAAACTGCAGTAACGTCATGATGTTTGCACAGTTAATTCAACACCGTGTGTGTGTGTGTGTGTGTGTGTGTAAGGGAACACTGAGTGTGAGGGAACTCCACAGGGTTTGCATCAGTGCTCGGATGCACTGGCATCAAAACTTGGCAGCATGTGAGCTCTTCCCAAATACTGAAAGCTTTAGAAAGACAGAAATCTTAATTTAAAATTGCAATGTAGTACTTTTTTTAAAAAGAGAAAAATTCTAGCATTAATATGTGCAGTTTATATAGCGCAGTATTCTACAGTCTGTATTAGAATTTTTTGTATTTTAATGGGGTGTTTACCTGGATGGCGCCGTCGTCTGTGCAGTCTGAGCCGACCTCAGTGATGCTGTGCTGAAGCCGATACAGCTTGGGTTTGTCCCGAGAGTCTGAGCCGTCTGAACACACACACACACGTTCAGATTTAGAAACCAGGTAAGGCTGCACTCACATCACATTTTAAAGAAACGGCATACAGGTTCACTACACAAACTCACACATACACTGATTGACTGAAATCCCAGTCAATCAATTCAGCATTACTACAGTACAGAGTCAATACATAGTGACATATGGAGAGCTGTGCATTATGCACTGCTAATGTGGCACAGAGTGTGGGGGTTTTGGTGGGGCTGCAGTGCAGTTATTGATATTAGTAAGTAGGGGTTTAGTAAAAGCAAAGCAGGGCATTAGTTCAGTGAAGGGAAAGGGATAAAATGTTGGCTGCTGTGGGGGGTTGAGGGGGGGTTGGGGGGGGGGGGGGTGAAAGGGTATCAGAAAAACCCCCACAGATAACCATCTTCTAAAAATAATACTGTAGTCAAAAGGTAGCTAATATAACAGATCTCCGTAGATTAGAAGGTTCTGCTATACCGACTCGGTTTTGTTTTTTCCATCAATTCTGTGCCAGTTAAAGGTTTAAGGACGGTAATCACGAGGAGCCAAGGGCGTACTTTCACTTTCTTTAGACCCTCAGTCATTTTTTTCCCCCTTTCTCTCTCTATTTTATTCATTTATAACTTTTCATATTGCAACAGTTATTCATTGTTTTGTGACTGATGCCATTATCATCATTATTTTGAATTTGAAATTAATTAATTAATTAGAGATTAGATGCTAACACATTATGTTCATCTACGTGATTGTTGAATTAAGTTGAATAGGAGCCACCCTTGCATATTAGTTTGTTTTTTTAGAATATTTGGATCTAATTTATTTGGCATTCTAATGGCTCAGTGACACGAGTAGATATATGACGGCTAACTGTCTGCAACTAAAAGGATGAAAAACCAAACAAAAACACGGTGGCTGATAAACGCGTTTAATTTCCTTCCCCTTTTGGCAGCTTAATGAACGCGCTGCAGAAACCAGATGCGTGATTGCGACCGCACAGAACCCCTTGCAAAGGCAACCTGATTATTAGCAGGTTTGCATCTAATTTATTAACACAGAGACTGCCAACATGTTGCAATCAATCAGAGTTGGTCCACAACAATGAACACAACGTCTCTGCATCATGGCTCTTTAACATCGACCCAATATTATAATCCTACATAATATCAAGGTTCCTCCATCCTTTAACAGTGAAATTCAACATCCTGCTGCAACTATGGCACTATTTGTGAATAATTCCTAAATTCATGTTTCACATCTATGAGGTTTTGGTTGAAAGTAACAGTATATAGCTGCCTAATGACCATTGAATTTTCAGTAACAGTGACAGCAGACCGACTCCATCATTTTGCCATTTTATCAAAGCTACTTTGAAGACACAGCTGATGGTCATCTTTGAGTGCTGCGAGATCATGAGGTCACACGGTTGCAACTGCAGTCTACAGACACCATTTTTCACAGTGTGGCATTATGCTCGATTTAGACTTCTGCTGTGAAATATAGATGCCAGTGATGGTTGCAGCCTCTTGCATTCTGTTTTACCTGTGCAGGCTGAACTGACAGTGACATGTGGTTACATTTCTATGCAGGTGGACTTCAGGTAACATCGAACATTATGGTGCAGGATTTCAGAAAGATTTGCAGTTACGACTATTTTACAGGTAGATTTAACACAGAAGTATAATTCCCATGTTTTGACTTCTTCAGTCTTTCAGTCAGTTATGAGGTAACTCACTAGAAACGTCACTTCGATTATTATCAGTTCATTTGTGAGCTTCTAGCAACTGGTGAAATAAATTGATTTAGTAGTTTCGTGTACCCTTCAAATAAAATGAATGTCAATCTGCAAAAATGCTTCCAAAAAGGTCTCAGTTTTCCCTGCGATTGGCTGGATATAATGTTAAATCCTATTTCTTATCAAAACTTTATATCCTAAAATGTATTTAAGCTGTTATTGACTGTTTTTAATGCCGATACAGAAAGTATTAAATAACTCATGTAAAATGTAAATAAATTGTTTAAATCACTTTTTCCTAACCTCTCTGTTCAGTACTAGTGCCTAAATCACATCTAAAACATGTATCAGGGCTGTTTGACCACTATTGGCCAAATGAGTTGACCCCACCAACAGACACACAGGTGCGGCAGAGTTTTACCTTCGTGGTGCCGATAGGCGTAGTAGGCATAGTGATTCCCTCGCCCTAGGCAGGCAGGCAGGCACGGAGGTAGGAGGAGACATGCACAGGCCCCACACACGCACACACGCACACACACGCATACGCACCATGCCATAAAGAAGGTGGGAAAGAAAACAGACAAATAGCAGAGGGTGAAAATGCAGCAAGGAAGGGAAAAAAAATACCTTGTTAACCCGTTAATTGCATGGAAAGCAGGCAAACACACACACACACACACACACACGATATTTTAAAAAGGGCTCTCACTGTCTACATTTGTCTTAGTGTCCAAATTTTAAATGAATTAAACAAAGCAGTGTGTAGATGACAACGCACACTGCAAGTAAATTGTAAATTCTAGTTTACAGAGTATGTATCTTAAAACAGGTCATAACAAAAAAGATCTTCCCAACAGTTTAACCACTGATCCAAACAAGTATGCATTTTGGCGACATTATGTTGCCTGCCCTGACTTTGAGGTGAAAGCATCTTTATCTGTTTAAACGTGTTATTTTTGGTGACTTTGTGGTTTATTTCTCACCTCACGTGTTTTTAGGATCAAACTTGAGCTTAATGGTCTGCTTTTTTAAAGTGTCAAATTTTGGTTTTAGTTTAAAATCCAAGAGCAGACAGAGTGGTGTTCATTCAATCAGGTGGTGCCGTAAAGGCTGTAAAATGGGGAGAGCACCCAAATAGTCGTCTATTGTGATGCTTTATAGGGGCTCGCCTACGCCCCACAGTCAGCTTTGCCCTCTGCTCGTCATATCTGGCTTCATAAAGCTTAGATGGTAACACAATTGTCAGCTTGAGGCTGAGACATCCCTTATGTCCATATTTTAAATACAATCTATGAAGAAAACACACTGAGAGGTATGCTTGTGGTTATAGGACTTCCCTCAGTAGCCCGGACATCACTTAAATACTGGAAAGTCATTTAAAAGTAAAAAATTACAACAAATTTCTTTTTATCTTAAGCCTTCTACAGGGTAACCACAGTGTTTTCTTTAATAGAAGTGGATTAAAGTCCAGTTAATTAACACACACACACACACACACACACACACACACACACTCTCTCTCCTCACACAGACACACACACTTTGCCAAGCAGCTGTTATTTAGACAAGCCACCAAATCAATTTCCCATCCTGGCAATCTTCCACAGTCAGTGACCCGTCAACCTTACAGTAGATGAAGTAGACGTGTTAGTACATTCCTGGATAGGGCCCACTGGTGAGCCAATATCATTCCAGCACCACAGTTCAAACCAGTTCAAGTGCCAATAAGAATTGGGTTCACCAACGGGTCTGATAGGTTAATGGCATGATAGGAAGAATGACAAAAAGGCCAATAAAGAAAGAGAGGGATCAGTAGCAGGAAACAAGCTGTTAGGGTTGTGTCATATTTAACAGGACATGGGTATGTTTCTCCAAAATGCCCTTCGAAAGGCTCTCACAACAAATAATCTGGGGTTTTATGTACTGCATTCCAGCTGTTATTACACCACTGTAACTTACCTCTTACAGTACGAGTGGTCCCTGTCCTGTATACTCTTACATCAGTAAGAAACTTCCTATAATTCACCAAATGAAGCTTTTTCATAGTAAGTTTAACCTTTTTGCTCTTTAAATCATCTTCATCATAAATAAATATGATAAAGACTTTGATGTGGCTGTTAAGATTAGGACAGGTTTTCCCCCTTTGAATAATAATAATAATAATAATAATAATAATAATAATAATAATGATGATGATGATGATGATGATGATGATGATGATGATGATGATGATGATGATGATGATGATGATGATGATGATGATGATGATGATGATGA
>NW_005187730.1:78521-81964 GCF_000239375.1 Pundamilia nyererei
AATAATGATGATGATGATGATGATGATGATGATGATGATGATGATGATGATGATGATGATGATGATGATGATGATGATGATGATGATGATGATGAAGAGATTCATTATACATGAGTGGTCTAAAAGAGTGATCTCAGCTGCTGTGACTGAGGACAGACACATTTTTGTTCTAACAACACCTACATATAACTCTTACCAATCTCTGTCTGATAACTTTACACTTTAACCTCAAGAACTGCCAGATGTTTCCCCCAATAAAGAATTATCTTATGTTAGAAACCCTTCAGGCAGGTATAACCTCAGTGCAACAAGCATAAAGGAGAAGATCTAAAGTCCAAGTCTTTTTTATTCTGTGACTTCTCACAGTGCACTCATGTGTTTTGGAAACTTTAATTCATATTAAAAGCTACAGCTCTTTCTGATGGGGGGATAAAAGAAAGTCAAGCAGCTGTAGCACGCGCCAACATCTCCAGCTATTTTTAAGAGCCGTCTGCAGCATTCAGTGATCGTTAACCGCCCGCAGTGGTTTTTACACACTGACAAAATGCTGCAGTGGCAGGAACAGAAACCACAACACAGCTGAAAGTGGTGAGAAGATGTGGGAGCAATAATGTAGCCGCATTATAATGTGCTTCATTCACCTCAGCAGGGAACACGAAGACAGACTCACCTTTGACCAAACCTGAGTGTTTTTTAATGCAGCTACACTGCAACCTGTTGGTCACTGTTTGCCATTACAACAACAAATCCACAAAAAAAAAAAAAAAAAAAAAAAAAAAAAAAAAGCTGCTTCCGCTGGTGCTGTCACTTGTAATGCCTACCAACACTGACAGCAAAGGTGAAGGGTCACATATGATAGTGTTGTGGTCCTACCTGGGCTCAACTCCACTAGATAAGGCAGTTTCTCAGGAGGCAGCGAGCTGTCCTTTCCTCTGAGGCCCTTGTCATCCACTTTCCTACCCTTCCTCCCCTGGTAGTCCGGAGGTCTCTTCTTCAACTGGAACACTAATGCCCCTGAAAATGAGGAAGACTAAATTTTACTACCTGTACTCTCAGTAGAGATTCCACAGGTTAATATACAGTAAGAAGATCAATTGTCAAAGAAAAATTCCATTTAAAAATAACAAAAAAAAAAAAAAAAAAAATCTGTAATTTCAGTAAACCAGCAGCAGGGGGCAATAGTGAACAAGAAGCGAGGGGACAAGTGCCTGAGTGTGTCTTTTACCTCTATCAGCAGGCCAGTCCCTGAAGATCTGCAGTGGACACTCATTATCGTCCAGAATCACCTCCTTGCCCGACTTATCATCTTGCTGCAAATAAAAGGAGACGAACACCAAATCAATTCAAAGTTTATTCACATGTCATGCAACTGTGCTTATTATTGGACTTATTAAACAACATGTTATAACATCTCCAGATGTTGCAGTTTAGAAATTGGTTGTTTTCCCATGTCCACATGGTCCATAATCCCCATTAACTAGTTTTCCAAGACACAATATAAAGAAAAGACGTCAGCCACTAATCCTGTTTTTCCACATCACACAGTCTAAAAATGCGTGCTGACCTGCAGCTTGTACTGGTTCAGTTTGCAGCTCAGTGGAGAGCAGATGCATTAGCGGATGAATTAGACCCTCAAGTCTGAGGCCCTGGTATTCAGTAAGAGATGGGTTGTTTTGAGGAAGCGCTACTGTCTCAAGTGGAGCATCTCAAGTACCTTAGGATGATGTTCACAAGCGGGGGAACAATGGAAAGTGGGAGAGCGACAAGTGGGCTTCTACAGCATCTGCAGTACTGCTAAGTTCTGGTGAGCTAAGGGGCATAGGGTTTAATTAACTGGCAGGGCTATGCTCTTACCATCACCTGTGGCTATGGGTTGTACCAGAAGAAAAAGATCATAAATACAGGCTGTAAAACTTTGTTTCCACCGAATGCTGTCTGGATTCAGGCTACACAATATCAGCTGATTGCAACATGGAACAAATGTGTTCCAACAGTTCATCCTTCTACTCGTCGAGCATAAAATTCCTGACCAACAAAACCCAAACGAATTTACTCAATAACTTTGTGAAAAAGACAGAAAAGACAGACTAACTGTGGTGGTGGTTACAGGTTACACATGTCCTCGCCTCCAAAAAGTCCAATTTAAACCTACAAAAGCCTTGTAGGTTCATAATTACACAAAGGTTAAAGGGGGAAAAAAGAGTTTTCCTCAACTTCAGTGACCTTGACTAATATGAGCTGATGGAGGAAATGTGAAAATCAATGAATAAGAAGATCACCAGGATCATAAACGTCACCAGTGTGTTTTTTTACTGGAAATCCCTAGCCAGCATTTCCATCCTGATGATATCACTTAAATTTAAAAAGCCAATAGGGGAGCAACGAGGAGCTCATCATGTCTCCAACTCTATAATCTTCTAACCTGACACATTAACCATTACAACAAACAACAATATTGTGTAATCTCAGTCCCGCCTTACACACAGAATGACTGATGTAATGTGGTTCAGGCTCCTTTAAGCCTCAAAGATGAGGTCATTTAACTACATCTGACAAGACAACGTCTCCAGAGAAGTCACAGGATGCAAAACAGAGCTTGAAAAGAAGGTGACTGGAATTAAAGTTTTTTGAAGATGTTTCACCTCTAATCCAAGAGGTTTCTTGATTGTTTCACAGGATGAAAGATTAAAAACAAAACAAAAACTTAATCCAGTCGCCTTCTTTTTCAGCACCTTAGACTATCATGACCTGTACGACTGAGAACCTACACAGACACGACGCAACAGCTAGTTTTCAACTCTCCAGAAGAGCTGGAGGCAGTGGTGGTTGTTAGTTTTTGATAGCTGTGTTTAGATTAATGCTCCCATGATGCAGATAAGGAAAAAAGGACGAGTGGGTGGATAGTGTTTACCAGTTTCTGGCATTTCTCATTGTTGCTGACCTCCTGAACCCTGCACTTTAGGGTGAACTCGCACTAGGCACAGTCAGTGACTGTCCCAAACTCCCACACTGGCCTGTGCTCGAACACTTAACGATGCAGACCCAAGGATGAGTCAGTCTGCCTCAGCCTCTAAACACATCACTCCATTTTGCACACTATCCTGTCAAAAATGTGTTAATTACTTAAGGCAATTTTTACACAACAAGCTGTCACTGAGGAAGTACTGGAGATCTGTGCAGGGAGTTTAGCTGAACTGTGCTGGACACACCTTTTCAACAGGCCAGACCTCGCAGCAGTAACACTAGTCAAAGGAAAAGCTTCAAACACACAACAGCTAACAAGTTAGCTCAGCTGAAAAGGGAAACTAGTGAGCTCGTTACTGGTTACGATGTGCTATCAATGTCAACTCTCTATGAGATCACACAGCCTCTGTACAATGTAACCATATGAGGGCTGTGCAGTTTTGGTAAAGCAAAGCACGCTGATGAGTTACTTTTCTAAG
>NW_005187730.1:82255-98438 GCF_000239375.1 Pundamilia nyererei
GATATAATAGAGCATCTGCTGCTACTGTGGCACTCGGTCTGAAAGTAACTGAGCTGCATTCCTTAAGCTTTCCTTTTCAATCTGCCATTCCTGTGAAGTGGGCATGGATTTTTCTTTTCCAACTTTTATTAGTCATCTTCATTTAAACAGGAACCAAAAAAAGAGAAAATGTGTTTAAAATGTGCCTTAAAGGTGGGATATATAGCACGCTCCTCGTATTGGAAGCTGTTACAATGTTTACTGACAGCAGTGGTGACCCTTGTGGCACTGACAGTGAACTTAACTTTCCACAGCCTCTCAGGAGGATGATAAAGGTGTTTATTACTGAACTCGGAGCGTCAAGGTTGTATAGTGCAGAGAAGCAGGATTAACGGTGTAACAATTCTCAGACGACAACAGAAATGGCGATACAAATGTCCCATCTCACGATGAGTCCCATGTGGAGTTGTTAAAGTATGCTAGTCTGGCAAAACGAAAACATGATTTTGGAAACATTACACCTCTAACCATGAAGATCAAATATGAGCTGTGAACATCACGCAGTGTCCTCAAAAATAAAATCACATATTAAACTGTGACAAAAGCTCAAACTCTGTTACTGTTAACGTGGGTTTGATGGAATTTGCTGCAGCTGGAGGAACTAAACCTAATTTAACTAGATTTTAATTTTAGCGAGAACAAAGCAGATTTTATGGTGTTGATGGATGTGTTTACTGGGAGCGTGAGAAGGTGACAAGATGGGTTTACAGATTTTTAAGAAAACTTACCCGAGCAATGCAGTACTCTTTGGGGTTCTCCTTCTCTAGTCCATACTTCTCCAGAGCCTCCACCACAGCAAAGTCAGCTGTGTCTCTCGTGGAGAGGAGGATGGTTTTATACGGGATATTGGGCTTCAGACTGTCAGCGTATATCCTCAAAGTGCCTCCTGCAGAGACGGAGCATGTTAGTTCTGAATGCAAAAGCACTAAATACTGTTTCACACTTAGTTCTAGTTTTACTTCAGTGAACTTGGGTGTATTTTTCACATTTAGTTTCATTTTTGACTGCATTTAATATAGCCAATGTAATGGTGCTAGCAGACTCCCACTTTACAAACTTCTGTCACCATCAGTTCTCGGTCTATCCTTTCTTGCTTGACCTGGACGTTAAACTTTCTTGCGTACACTTTTAGATGAGTTTGGGGAAAAGCAATAACGTAATGCTTATAACAACTTTCATCTGGTGGAACATGTAGCCATGTAACGGGGACGTGTCAACTGAAAATGATCACCTTTGTAAATGCCACAAAAGAAGGCTTCAGCAGAGCAAACAGGATTTTCATTACATAAAATAAGGGTGTTTTGTTTGTTTTTTTAAATAGTGCTTTCTGCCGGGAGAACGTCACCGTCTAACCACCGGCCGTCCTGCCTCACCAGCTGCATGTGCATGCGGACAGTGGTTTGAGCCGTTTTTAGAGCCGGTTCACTCGTCCATCTGTCTGTCTGGCAGAGTGATTAGGTAATGCCTGAGTCACACGCTGAACCAGTCAGCATGTTTGCTTCATTCATTCGGCACGTCCACGACGTATGTCTGTGTGCGTAAACATGTCAGCGTGAGACGCTCCAATGGCATATGGCACTTCTGAGTAATTAGCGATGAGCAGTGAAAACAATTTACTAACAACAAAAAGTGGGCCGCTAATCCGCATGTTATATAAACACCACTCCAATAGATGTGCACACCTGCTTTCACAGAATTTAACTTGCTTTCTCATGCCCTTCCACACCAGATAAGGAGCGGCAGTGAACTGCGACGTTCAGGTCACGCTGCAGATTATCTCCAGAGTTCACGTCAGGTTTCCTTTAAGCCATACAAGGACATTCAGACTTGTTTTAGAGCCAATCCGGGTCCCTCTCTGGCTGTGCCATTTCGGTTTGTGACATAAAAAGTCAGTATTCACAGCTGATTTTCATATTTAGGTCAATTTACTGTTTACTCCAACAAATACCATCATGAATTTTAACATTTAAGATTCTGGGGGTTTTGCAGTTACTCTGACACTGGATTGAATTTGGTGGCAACACACAGAACACATTGGCAACACACACCTGAACAGTCCAAACCAGAGGTGCTCATACTTGTTGATCATCAGTGAATTTGTTGATTTGATTAGCAGCACTTGGCTGCTACTTGCCCTCTTAAGTCCTATGGAAGCTGTGACTGTGGACTCTAGAGTCCTGTGCTCTTTTCCACATGACTGTAACAATATATCAGATTAGCCTTTGATGTTGACGGTCTCATTATTTTAAAGTAATACCACGTGCAAACTGCCCACGTGAGCCAATGTGTTCTGACTTCAGTTTATTTCCAGTGAGCAAAAACTTAAATACACATGGGATCATTAAACATACCGTACTGTCCTCTGAGCTCCATCTCTTGTCTCATCATTAAAAAAGTGAAACAAAACACTTTAGCAGTGTTCAATTAGTCTACATTTTGGATCTAATGGCACTATATGCTTTTTAATTTTAACATAAATGAGGTGCAGGCTATCTAATTGGGAAGGAATGTGTTTGTTATATATCTATTGTTTTTTCCTCTACCCACCCCTGAACTAATACACCTACGAGACTAGGCACAGTTGGTAATCCGAGCTCACGTTGGGATTAGGAGAAAAGGGTCTGAATAAACTCGTAAACAAGATATTTGCAAATTCTAAGAAGTACCTGAGTCTGGCCTCCCATCGCTGCTCATGAACTCCTGCATGCGTTTCTCCAGTTTCTGCTGGCGTCTTCTCTTCATCACCACCTCTGGGTTGGAGATCGTCCTGGTAAAGCTGGTCTCTGGCATGTCTTTATAAACCTCTGCTGCCAGATTTTCTCTAAACCAAAGAATAAATGGGACAGAAAAAGAAACGCAGGGAAGAAAAAAAAGGAGTCAGATGAAGGAACTGAAAGGTCAAAAGTTTAAATCACTATTCTGTCATTTTCTGTGCTTTTCCTCGCATTAAGAAAAAGAATCTCTGAGGACTGTCAGGATGTAAGATGAATGAGTGCGTTACCCGTCCTCGCGACTCAGTGTCTGATCGTCTCCATCAGGGATTCGGGCGAATTCCTTCTCCCTCTTCTTTTCCTTTTTCTTCTCCTTCTTGGACAGAGTCCTCTTGAAGTTCTGTATCACGCCGTCCTTCTCCTTCTCAGGCCCGTTACTCTGACTCTTCTAGAAAAACAAGAGAGTGAGGCTGAGTGATAAAACTGCTATAGATGCACTCCTTTGTGGGTGAATAAGTGGCACATGAGCAAAGTGATCAAGGAAAAGAAGAAAATCTTCAGCATCTTTGTGACATTCGAGTACGCCAAAATGTCCAAATTTGACTGAGGGCCCAAAGGGACTTTTAAAACCCACTAAAACCTGAGCACCTCTTACAAGGTCAAATAGGCACGCTGCAGTGCTCCCCACAGGCTGTTAAATTAAGACAGGTAGTTGCTGTCTTGCTCTGCATCGTCAGTGAGCAGGAAGACATAAACTACACCTCCACCTGCTCCAGGTTCTGATCAGAGCGGTCCTGTAACTCCCTGCAGTGAAATACTCACCACATCTTATCACAAATAGTACTGATTAGTGTACGTGTAAACAATAATACATTCCACTTTTAAATCACAAAAACGTTTGGTAGGCTGGTTGAGGTTGCTGGTAGAGCGAAATTTTATGCACATTGAGTCGCCGAAAATTGAGTTGTACACTTCAGAGATTTTTACGCTTCATCGTTTTCTAATTTTTTATTACATTACAAATTAAAAAAAACATCATTTATTATCATTAAAATTGGTTAGGGTTAGTGGGATAAAGATATAAAAACTATAGAAAAGATCACAGTTTGAAGAGACAACCTGAAGGAACAGCTGAAAGATATTAAGGACCATAAGTGGAACCTGGCAGGAAGCCAGCTGGTACAAAACATGAGAGCAAATGAAAAATACCAAGAAAATTCAAAAAAATTTAAAACTTGAAAAAGATTAAGGAGGGTTGCTAAATATACCCGAGCAGCTCACTGAAGTAAAGTCTGTGTAGGAAACACTATGTTCCATTTAAAGGCAGTATCACATATAGAAGTAGCTTCCCTATTGGAAAATGAAGCTGAGTACAAGTCCTTAGCCAGTGAGCACACGTTTCAGTTTTTAAAGCCAAATCAGACACTCACTCGTCACATCTGGTCTCAAAATACCTGGATGGCTTCCTTGAAAGCCCTTCATTAACCAAGCAGCATCCATCTTTTATATACAGTCTGATTATATTCTAGTGGCAGCTGTTGCCTTTCCAATGCGCATTTGTATCTTTGTGATCTTGAAGAGCTGAACAAAGTGATTTAAAATGATTCGTTTTTCCTTGACAGGCTACGGATGAATGGAAGAATAATTCATCTCGCTAGTAAGCCTAATGATTAACAGTGAACACTTGGACCGAACAGTCAGAGCAGCTGACCTTGGGCAGGATGTCGTTCTCATTCTTCAGGACAAAACGTCCTTCTCTGTCGTCTTTGTTCCAGTTCAGCTGCACAACAAGAGGCTTCTCGTCCAGGTCCAGCTGACGCTCTTCTAACACAGACACAGAAAGACCAGTTTACCTGAGAGCCATCCATTTCCTACTCTCCATTTTTACAATTAATTTGATTCTGTAAAGTCTGTCGCGCTTTTCCTTGCATCAGAAATCTGTGGGACTCACCGCCACTGACATGGACCTCGTACAAGGAGTATTTTGGTGAGGACAGCATCCTCATGTCTGGTCTGAACTTCTCTGCTAACGTTTCAATGACGTCCTGCGTTGTCGCTGTGCTGGAGACTCTGATGCACTTGGTAGCAAAGTTACCGGCGACCCGGTCCTGGAAGTAGAACCTCATCACGCCATGGAACTCCAGGTCCTTTTAGAAAAAACACAGGAAGAGAGTCACTAATTCTGTTTATACAAGCCGCAAATTACAAAAATACACCAAACATTTACATTCAACACAATTGCGTTTACATGCAGAGCATAAACAAATGCTTGGATATTAACATTGAAGACTGAAAGAAAATAGGGCATAAACAGTAGCTCAGACGTATTATTAATGCAGGATGGTGCTCTTAAGGTGGCTGTTCAGCAGCCTCGACTGTGGCGGGAGAGCAAAAAAATGCAAGGCTGGCTGAGATCCAGAGAGCCGAGTGTGTCAGCAGGTTGTGCGACGACAGGAAAAGAAGGCTGATCAGTTATTCACCGATATGGACTGTCAGCCCACATGCATCAAGTTTTGAGCACAACAACTTACTTCAGTGACATCGGTTATTAAATAGACAAGATGAATGTTTGCCATCCAAATATCACATTAAATACTGAAGACATCACAACCATGAAGCGTGTCATTTCGGATAAACTTTACGTATACGTGTGAAGTATATTTGAGGTCATAAGTGAGCGTAATAGGTCCCTTTCAAGCAGTTCAACACAGATTAGTTCCAGTTTACTTTGAATTAAATCTTAAATATGTACTTAAAGTCATTTGTATATAATTGTTATCAAATGTCATTTCCAAGAACCTTCCTGATCTGCACACTGATTTAATGTGTTCCAACTTACTTATCTACTTTATCTCAGCACACTGTGCAGGTCTAAGGAAACCTCTGCAGAACACACACAGCCTGTGTTACACAGCTACCCAGGGCTATTTTCTCTACATGTGTAGAAATCCACTGCCTACATGTAGACATTTCCTTCATCTGCTACAGAGTGTACTACAGAACAAGAATGTGTAAAACCTTGATGTATGTACGCAACGCTGTGCTGACGCAGCAACTGTAGCTCGCAGCCTGTGCACACACATGCATATGTTATGGCTCAGCAGTAAATCTGCCTCATATTTCATCATAACCGCCACCAGAGAAAGATCTAAGGTATTCAGGAGCTTGCCAACATTGCATAGCTAGTAGCTGCTATTACTCTGAAAAAGTAGGTGATTGTATCTCACTCTAGGGGACAAAAACAAATTGAAAGCGAGAGACAAACTTGTGGAAAGATATTCAAGTAAGATGAAGGCAGCTATGAACACATAAAGCCATATATAGTTTCTCACAGACGCTGATTAGTTTCTGGCATCAGGGGGGGGGGATGCACGCCTTCTTAAGTGCAGCATTAAATGTTGCCACTTTAAGGTGAATGCCAGGACAAGTGGATGAACCTGTGGAACAAAATGCAGATACTACTCGAGCACCATGGTCCAAGTAACGTTTCATGAATAGTGACGTCATTTTCAGAGAACCCATTGGTCAGGAAGCGACAGTTATATATATTCTCAGTGTACAGAGTAAGCACTGAGAGAGTGTCTTTAAGGTTTACTTCATAAGAAATTGTTACATTTTATTATGGCAGGAAAGATGTTGTGTCTTCACTGTGGATCTCCTAGACCGCAGATATCTTTTCTGTCAGCATGCCAACAAAACAACTCGCATGCCAGCTTCTAATAGGGAATGCAAGCAAACAAATTCAACCATTTAATCTGAGGCTGAGGAGTGTGTGCAGAAAGACTTCCAACAAAAGATTCAACTACACTAATTCTGCACAGTTTGTGGACTTTGTTCCATATAGAAAAAACAGGAGAGAAAAAAAAAAAAAAAAAAAGAGGCCGACAGAAGTGAAAACGTTCCCCGCCTCGTTCTAACTCGCCGCCTCCCCTTCCCCGTCGAGTGGAAACACTGAGAACAGTTTCGATAGGCAAGGGTGGAGTCGGGAATGTGCACGCGTTGTGATTTACTGCTGGAATGTGGGTCATCGAGGGCTGCCGTTGTCAAGC
Source organism: Pundamilia nyererei (assembly GCF_000239375.1). Taxonomy (NCBI): domain Eukaryota; kingdom Metazoa; phylum Chordata; class Actinopteri; order Cichliformes; family Cichlidae; genus Pundamilia; species Pundamilia nyererei. Next base: position 89,055 of record NW_005187730.1, read on the forward strand.
TTGCGTAACTGTTGGTTACAGTTACCGTGGAGACACTGAGGTTCAAACAAGGCCCAGCTTAGAGCGAGCGGTGGATAATTAACACACTGGTCAGTACAACAGCAGACACCTTCTGGGGCCACTGGGAACTGTTAAGGGCAGCCACGTGTAGTTCAAGTTCAGTGCACCTCCAGATGATGGTGCATTCCTGCAAAGTCTCATCTCAGCCATCTACACCCCTAAATAATCCAGCCCTAAACTCCTGAAAGTCATAATCTTAAAGTTGTGGACCAGTACTGACATTGCGTCCACTCATTTCCACAAGTTTCCAAGGGGGAGGGGATTTAATTAACTCTAACCAATCACAAGAGACTAAAGCAGCAGCATCTAACATCAGCTCAATTTACACCATGGATATAGTATCAGAACATATTATTGCACATAGAGCACACAGTTCATGTGTCCCTCTGAAATACAATGTTTGGTCGCACAATAACTAAACCATAAATTACAATAAATTCATATTTAGTCTTATAGTTATAATTTTTTTTTGTTTATATACCTGCAGTGTATAACAAAAAAACATCTTACTAAGTCAGAAGCACTTCTTTATGTCAAGTGATTAAAAAGTCATTGATTAAACTCTTGAAATCAAGCTGTCGAACATTTTAAATACAGGGCAACAAGTGAGCAGGCTCCTTCATGTTGTCCTTCGCTCCAACATCCTGAATACTTGCAATAAGGACTGCTCGCAAGCCCGATCCGGTAGCGCCATGGCTGCGAATTTGGGCTAGCAGCACTCGCACAATGGCACAGCTGCAAACAGTTTACAATTAAGTTTATGCACCTTACTCCCCCCAACCATCAATGCTTTGATCTACAAACTGCACACAACTACACATTTAAATAATCTGTAAATCACACTCAGCTTTCACAATCCCTTTACTTTAATAGTTTAAAAACCAACAGTGTACACAGTAAAACAACTAGTAAGGCTAAAAGCTCCGTCTCCAGTTTGAGTGGTGGGTGATAATCTGTATATAGTCAATACTCATATACCTCCATGCCAACACACTTGTTATGCAGGAAAGCTAAAACTGGACTAAAGTGAAAACAGTTCAGCATGTTCTTCCATTTTTTTTTCAATGCCATCCTGTCTCGTGCAACAAAAAGGCACGCAGTGGCTGTGTGAATATCAGTTCCCAGCTTCATAGACCTGACATGAGTGCAGCGTTAATCCAGTGTGTAGGCAAGTCTTCTTTAAGATCAACTCTAAACTTAATTTTGTGACCTATTTCAAGCACTTACTTTGCTAAAATAATAAAATGTGCAATTATTTTTATCTTTTCAGCTACTACAACCTGGCGACCCTGACTTTGAGGCTGAGGAATGTTTCAAATAATGATCTAGTGATTTTATGGAGGAAAAATTATCTTTGATATTATTTTTAGACAGAAAAGGAAAGGAGAGCAGGCAAAGGAGACAATACTTAGACACAGGACTACTGTTACTTTATTGTCCTCCACAGTTGACAATTGTCTTGGATCAAACCAGATTACAGGAAATATTAGAATAAAAAAAATAAAATTTAGGCAAAAAAAATTCAAACATATCAAATAAAAGAGCAGAACAGGAACAAATGGCTCCGTTTATGCTTCTGCAGCTTTCACTCCAATAATCCCCCAACAGCTTTTTCTGTTTTCTTCCATGTTTCACAGACAGCACATGGTTTGAGTAGAAATGCTAATGCAGCAGTATACCAACAAACAACAGCCCGGATAAGAGCTGCTGCGCTCCGCCTGTCAAACGCACGCAGTCCCACATTTCCAGTCGAGTGATGGCAGAGAGGAATCGGCTGAGGTTTAGGGGAGTCTTTGATGTTCCACTAGTTCTGTCAGCGTGTTTATATATGCTGGGTCGACATATGCTCTATGTACACAAATTAACTAATGCCATGTAATTACTGCATGTTAGACCATATGTGGCACTACAGAAGTTTGTGCATCTGTGTAGTTCCCTTTCTTCACTGTGTCAAGCATCAGGGAATGCTCGCGTACACAGAGTGAGTGTAATGCAGGCCAATACCATAGATAGCCGTTACATTTTCAATTTATTAAGCCCCTTCAATTCTCACACAAATAGCAGATGAGCTATGTCAGACTTTAGTTGTTTCTAGTTTTGATTTTTGGTAGTGTCCTTGTCATTACTGATAGCATTCAGGTTGCACGGGTAGTCTGGCTCCTCCAGGGTGGCATGAGAAAGTTTGTGTCCAACAAAGACTCAAGAATAACTGTCGTTATATGAGAGCTGGACAGGGTCATTGATAGGCATCAACACCTCACCTGGACTATATCTACTTTTTCCCTCCTTTATTACCATCTTGCTACAAAACCCAAACAAACCCTTTGTTTGCATATGTGCAATATTCCTAATATGTTGTGAAAAAACACTGACACATATTTAGAATATGTAAGGAGGCTCATCTCTATAAAATCTCTAAAAATGTTTTTGTCATCACTTTGTTATTTAAGTATCTGTGGCAGTAAATCCTCCTCCTCCACTTGTGTTAGTATTGGATAAAATCACAATGTCGTTATTAGAAGTGAAAACTGAAAGTAATTTAGTCACAGCAAGCTGTAGTATTTCTCTACTAAACAATCTCTCACATGCTCAACTGTGTGAGAGCGTGCAACTAACAGTGACAGTGGAGGGAAACCATACTGCGTGAGAGATAACCTGGATTTTCAAATCCAACTGACTAACAGCTCAGGTTCAAAGGTCTCTAAGGGAAGAGTTCGAAGGTCACGCCTTTGTTTGCATGTGTAAGTGAGTTTACTTCACACTGCAGCTTTTTTTCTTTTTTTAAGAGCTCCCACCTGGTGCGTGTCTCATGTGTGGGAGCAGTGGATTAAACTTTAAGCCAAATGTAGTGTCATTACCGTACAAGACTAAAAAATAAATAAATAATACAGCAAATACTTCACCCTTTTAAAAGAAACAACATTTTCACAGGGTATTACCCAAGTAATTTTGTACCTTTGAATATCAGTATGTAAGCACTTTGAATAAAACCAAAAATATGTTCATAACCCTAAAGTAATATTCAGAAACAGTCACATTAGAACTACAGACCTAAAGCAAGAAGCTGATGTCTGGTAACTACTTCTTTTGGCTGCTCCCTGATTTAACGCCACTCACCCTCTCTCTTGCACCCTCTTTGGACACACCAACCCTCAGCATGCCCGCTCAGTAAATCCATAAATCTTCTCTTTGGCTTTGCTCTTTTTTTAAATGCTTCATTCCTAATTCTGCTTGGATAAGTACAAGTTAACCCCCTGCAGTGATGGTATTCAAAGAGGGACAACAGGACAATCTGGACTATTAGGAAGACGGTCCAGACCAACTATATTGGTCTGTTGGCAAATAAGGTGACAGGAAGGAATTTAAAACTTTATTAAAACATTTCATTATTTTAATGGCACAACAGTAGGAAATAAAATCAAATTTAAAAAAAAAACATGTTCAAAACAATCCTGTAAACCTTCCTCCTTGCAAAAGATTTTTGATGAGCACACGTTTGCCCAGTGCTGCCTGAGGTCAAACAGTAAACTGGAAGCATGTTGTACAGGATGTTACAGCCTCTCTAATACTCATCATTAACTCAGTGTGCACCCTCAGCAGAAGTTATGAAACAGTACTTCCACTTTCTGTATACAAGGGTCACTGGTACACAATCCAAGAAAAGAAAACAAGTCAGTGTCAGGAGAGTTTCTGAGATCACTAACCTGAAGGTTGCTAGAAAAAGAAAAAAAAAAAAAAAAAACTACAACAACAAAACAGCAAAAAGATCATTTGTCTAAAAATCATCTGTATTGGTGTGGGATGCAGTGGAAACTCTTGGCTCCGGAGGGGCAGGTGATGTTGTCCATAACATCATAAACCATTTATAATTTTTACAGCATGATAAGAAACAGCAGAAATTAATGCAAAATGAAAATAAAAATGACTATTTTCCCCCACCAATTATTTTCATAAACTTTGGAAGAAAATCTTTTTTGTAATTACATTTATTTATCGCCCAGTCCTGACTGAATACATGCATCCCTAACTCTCAGCTTGCTAATATGGTTACTCTTAATTATTAACCCACGTTCACATTATACATATGAAAACCAATAATTTATATAATTTGTGTGCACGGTTTCAGGCTGCTAGTATAACACAACATGGAACAACTATGAGTGAGCCAGTCAAAAACTTTGCCTTTCTCCACCTAATGGTAATGGACTTTCATCAAACGTTTCAACAGACTGCTCGTGTTTTCATCAGGTTTTTTGCTTGTAAAAGCAGTGTCAGCATCGACTCTAGTAAAGTGCAACCACACTTTTTAGCACTCAATTCTCTCCACCTTCCTCACAAAGACCAGGGTGAGGCAAAGTTGCCCCGCCCTGACAAACACAGGGAAAAACTCTACCAAGAAGTAAATAGGGAAGCATGCATCGTAGATTCAAGTCTTAAACAGTAACAGAGGTGGTCAGATCAAATGCAAGAGATAACTTATGTACCAGGACCCATTTAACACCAGGTTTGGGTACCCATTCCTACTGACATCATCATGTCTCACTTTCTTATCATCCTTTCACATCTCTTTCTCACTATTCTCCCAAGTAAAAGCAGCACGGCCTCCGGAGCCTTCTTAAATCTGCCCTAAATAAATGTAGCTACAGTGTGTGTGTGTGTGTGTGTGTGTGTGTGTGTGTGTGTGTGTGTGTGAGAGAGATAAACTTGTGGGGGACGGTGGGTAGGAGGTTATCAAGTGCTAAGGAAACTAACCAGACCTCCACGTAAACCACTCCTGGGTTCTGATGTGTCTCTGCTGTGCTGAGACTGAGCAGAGCTGCTGTCTAAAGATAACAGAGATACCACACAGTACTCGGGATAAGATGGACACCATTCACAACCATGCAGGTAAACGATTCCATACTCCTGGTTCCCATCTTTCAATTCTGATGAATCCATTGGCTGCAGGCAAACACCGAGATCTAAATGAGATCTCAAACTCGTTATTCCCAACAATTTACAGGAAGAACTCTATATAAATGCTGTTGCTAAAAATACAAAGCATCCATGGCTCATTGGTTTAAGTGCTTGGGTTTTCTTGAAACTAACATTATTCCAAAATATCATTTAGAAAAGGTGTGATGCCACAGTGCTGACATAAAAAAGATAAAGCGCTCCAAAAAAATATCCACAGCTGAAATCTCGAGGAGAAACCAAAAAATTATTAAGCCAAAACCCAAGTTTAAGGCCAACATGCACAGCTCAAACCTGTACTCGAGTTGCTCAGCATCAACTTAGATGCCAGAGGAGGCCATTAAGAAACTTTTGAAAAGTTTATTTCCAAGCACCACCTTTTTCCAAGCTTTTCCTTAAAGGTATAAAACTGTTAATGGGAACAGTAGGTTAAGTATGGCAAGTCAACACCGCAGTAATTTAACTACGAAACTGGTGTCCTGCTGAGCCTAATACACTGCTGGAAACCCTTTGTAGACTCAAAATAACTACCTGGAGTTGTTATGAGCATGACTGCCAGGAATGAAACTTGTTTCTAAAAGGACTTTAATAATACATGTTGTCATGTATGATTTTGATGTCTGGATAATTTTCTGTGTGTAGCAGTTTTAATTAAAATGCTCTTGTTGCACGTCTGTGGCGTGGAAACCAATCCAGAGAGAAGTGCAACAAAGAACCCCAGCTGGCATCCAATCTCTCTTATAGAGCGTGTATCTTTGACACTAGGACACCTCAGAAAACACTTTGACACCAAATGTAACACAAGGACACCAGCATTTTATATTTGTTACCCTTTATATCTGAATGGAAACATGCAGGTGTGCACTTGAACACACCTGTTATATAAGCGTCTTGCAGACAGTAAGAGCAGGGCACCATTTCCTGAGTTTGGCTTTATTATACATCTGCTGCACCCGTAAGCAGTCATTTCAGCTGGCTCTATGTCTGATCTCAATTTGGGGAGGCTCATGCTCACAGGGATGGGATTGAACTGCAATATGAAAACAATTACAGCCAATAAAATGTTTCCCATTACTTGGTCATGGTCAATTTAAGGTCTCAGATAAATTCTAAGGAGTCTAAGGATAAGATCTCACCCTCTATTGTCTTTCTGAATTTGGCATTGAGGAACTTTTTGGGATAAAACTGCACACTTATCACTAGACTTGCAGCCTAAAAAAACAAAAACAAAAAAAAAAAACTCATTCTAGGCAGCATGTGTCCCTGGTTTGGACAGCTTACAGCTAAGCTGCTATGTTGCTGGACTTCAAAACCACAGCTCTGATCCCCACCCTAAAATACAAATAAACAAAAACAAAAGTGCTTAACACTGTGATTTCACCCTCTCTCATACTGCAGTCGTGTTTATAATTAAATACCAATACTGGCAAACCAGAAAAAGGTGAAACCCCTAGTTTCCATGGAGACACTGAAACTTAAATTTGGATTTTTTTTTAGTTTTTGGCACTGAAACGATGAATTTGAAGCTGGGAGGAGAAGAGCTTTCTGGGTGATGGCTGTTTAAAAATGAGAACAGATTCCAGCTGCTGTGCGTCATACACACACACGAACATGAGCCTAATAAAATGAACTGAATTCCTGAGTCAATATTGTTGCAGCCCCACCTGCAGAAACATGGGGGGATTCCTCCCTAAGCCAGTGTCTAAGGTCAGCTGGACCGAGGTTTTTAAGGCAGACGTGGGGGGGGGAAAGTCATCCGAGCGGGGGCATTTCAAAGACTTCACGGCATACCAAAGAAGAATAAGACATCAGGAGAGGGAGAGAGGTGAAGATGAGAAACCCTGAAGCAGGAGAATTACTTTCCCATTCCTTTAAATAGCCATGGGATGTGAGGCTTACACGGCATTATCCTTGATATCAAATATCTCACTGATACTTGCGGTTGCAGATGTAATATCAGAAATCCCATCCTCTCCTACTTTTCTTCCCCCACTTGAATACAAGTTAAGGACACACCCTCAAGCAAGCTCTCGATAAGTGTAAGAATAAAGCTCAGTAATAAATCTTTAGGACCTGTTTTGATGGTGCACTTAAATTTAAGAACATTTTAACAACTTGTTTTCAGGGATAAACGCGACATGCTGTATATATGGGCCGTTTTGTAGGTCCATCAAAGAAGGAGAACAAGATGTCCAAAAAGCAAAGCCGTGGGTCACATGAAGAGATAAATCCTCATTTAACTGCTGAGCTGAAGGGCAGAGCAAAAGATTAAGCAAAAGTGCCAGAAACGCACCACTTGTTATTCCAAATGTGTGGAGAGAAACAGAGTAACTCAGAATAACTACGCTGTAAATATGAGTGTTTCCACACACTTGCATCTCACTTAGGTGGGCTGCCTGGGTATATTTTGCAATTTGTATTTATTGTATATATTTAGATTTCTTAGCATCAGTGCTAGTATTGGTTTTCTCTATTAAAATGTAGGGAAATATTTGTCAGGGGCAGTTTTTACAATGTAAACAGCTAATCAGTAGCCACGTAAACATTTAAGTCTCCCTAAGCTTAATGTGCAAGGATTAGAACCGAAGACATTTCCAAAATGTTTTTATTTTAGTTAGCTTTTTATTCTTCTTTGCTACTACAACTACTTTTATTTCAAGTCATCTATAACAAGCTAGCCATTCCTGTGTCCCATTACTTCACATCCTTGAAAACAATCAGCTGGTTCTCCAGTGAGTCTCTCCTCCCAGTCAGATGGACTCCAGCTCCCCAGTCACAAGCTGCAGCAATCAACATTTATTCTTCTGCTTTGGAAATCCAATGCAAGCTAGACAGCTACTCTGACAAGAGCCTGTGTTAGACAGGTTGGAAATCTATTGGAAACATTCACTGTACAGTGATTCTGGAATAACTTCTCTACAAAACAAAAACATTCATTTTTGTCAAACATCAAATATAACTGGGTAGTTTAGAAGTGTGTTGGGGGGTAGCATTTAAGAAATTTGGAATAAAGTATAAAGAGACATAAACCACATGCTGACTCAGTTATGTAGACATCACAAGTCTCAAGAAACACTCTACCAATGTCTACACAAATGCCTTCCTCCAATCGAAAAGCAGCAGTGAAATGGCTTATTTCAAGGCAGGAATTCGGCACGTAGAGCACCACCATTTGATTATGTAATGCAGGACTGTTGTTGATTTACTGCTGGCCTCTAACTTTAGAGAGAAACACACAAGACCCATAAGGACCCCTGTTGGGATTAAACTTTCTGACCAATCAGGTGATGGACGCTTAAAAAAAGTTCCATTTTCAAAATACTAATAAATCAAAGCTGAAAGCATTAAACTGGAATGACTGTACTGTTGTAGAATTTCCTGCAGAGCAAAAACAAACTGAACCACCAGGAAAAACAAAGCCGTGCAGCTGAGGTTTGTTGTCCTGAATGAATGACTAAAAGCACACATTTCCTCTGTGGCTGCGAAGAAAGGCCTCTTTGTTTCAGGTGAGTTTCTGCTTCGGTATCGGGCTGCCCAGCCTCCATCCCCCATCCATCCTGCCCACCCAGTCATTCTGACTGAGTAAAGCATTGTGGGAAGGTATGGCATAAATTTTCTGGACTCGTGCAGTGATGTCTGGCCACAAATCAGACCTGCAAAAAAAAAACCAAAAAAACCAAAACAACCTGACAAGATAATTATAAAAATGATTTTTCCTTTGCTTTTGCAATTTTTACTGCAAAGTTCTCATTTGACTTTGCTGTAAATGTAAAAGGTGTGCTTGATTTGCTATCTACAGGGCTTTCACTCTTCCCTAAAAAAAAATTTTTTTTAAACTCATTTACCTCAAATGACAGAAAGAGTTTGGTCAACAAAGCTATCTAGAGCAAGGTCTACATAGCTGGGCCCTTCAAAGTGTCATTGTTACTGATGTCCTTGTGAGGTGGGCTTTATGGCTAAAAACGTTTGCAAATCAGGCTCTAGCTCTCTACCAACAGCTCTTAGCTTTACTTATTTAATCACTGAAATTATCATTGGAATGAAGGAAATTCCCTGCAAAAATGTTTGGTTCTGTCAAGCAGTCCTCACATGATGAGGCTCACATGGCAACTACTGTAGCAAACAGCTATGTTTCACACATTTTAACATCTAAATTAAGGGCTGTTCATGGTGACTGGTTTACTATTCATTCAAAAGAAAGAAAAAATAATATGGGGGTTAAAAAAAACAAAACATTTCTCTTACCGAAGTTAAGTCTTTTTAAACTGGTAATCAAACAATATTGGAAATGTTGCTGAACTCTGTGACACCTTGCACAACATGCCAAACAAACAGGTTATATCATTAGATCACTGAGCTTGGCTAACTTAG
>NW_005187730.1:98458-99467 GCF_000239375.1 Pundamilia nyererei
TATTGGAAATGTTGCTGAACTCTGTGACACCTTGCACAACATGCCAAACAAACAGGTTATATCATTAGATCACTGAGCTTGGCTAACTTAGGAGCAGAACCTTGCCTTCTATGCACGTTAAATTTCACACGCCTTAGCAGACTGATAGGTTGGACTGTCTATCTGCCTACCTACCTGTATTATACTGCTAAAGTGACGCCAATCCACTAGCATACGTCTGGCGTTCATCACCTGGTCAGACGCCCTCAAACAGTCCTGTGACAGTCTGCCTGCTACCCGTTCAGATGCAGCACTCATTTAAAGTTTCTCTCAGAGGCTATGTTTGTTTTGCTTGGCATTGTGTTATTATACAATGTCTTCCAACAGCTGACACACTTGGCACTTAAACTGCAACAACAATATATGGTTCTCACCAAAATCTCACAGCGTACCTGGACTTGCCTCAACACACCATTTGTGAACCAACATGAACTATGGAAACTGACTTGTCTATATTTTAGGAATGGGCACTATTCTATATTCCATATAAGACGCGTGGCCTGCTAGGATTACCTGCCATAGCTTGAACTGGACTTTTTTTTTCTTTTTAAGTTCCAACACAAGACTTTGTGATGATTCCTGTCGGCTTATTTTTTGTGCAGCAACATCTAATCTCACCAGCAGGAGAAAGAAAGAGCGGGCATCAGTTGTACCGTTCATCAGACAGAAGCCGTAAAAAAAGGGCATAACCTTAAGATGCACAACTTTAAGATCATCCTCCAACTGATGTGACATATGTATTCAAACAGGATCTTAGTGTGATTTAATGCAAGATTAAAATCATCTTAACACACCATAAATTAGTAAATACAAAAATGACAAAACAAATTTAAAGCAACAGCGTGACGAGTGCAGTGCAATTATGTTGGTGTGCGGTTGGAAAAACTGCTGAGGCAAAGCGCAAAAAGCATGAACAAAGCTTAATTTGCTATAAAAGACTTTTCACAATAGACTTTTTCCCAAAAAAAAA
>NW_005187730.1:99988-105519 GCF_000239375.1 Pundamilia nyererei
CTGACCGTGCAGATCGAGCTGAACGGTAAACAACCTGATAAACCAACAGAGACTGCCTGAGAATCCCACGAACTATATTTCAGCCAATCCAGGATGTATTCATCCAGCCAAAATTACACCCAAAGTGCCCACATCTTTTAGCACAGGAAGTTATTTTTGTCCATTTTCCACCATATCTAAAAATCATGGAAAGATTAGGGGAAATTAGGCCAAACAAGAAAAACTTTATTGCACATTTCACACACACAAAGCATGAGCTGCCACAGTGCGCAGCCTCAACTTTACAGATAGACTTTACAGAAAGCAAGAAAATTAGTTTTAACAGTATTGGTAGAAACCCAGGAAATAACCAGTCTGATCCAAGTAACCTGAGGGGGTTGAGAGCTTTAATGGTGTATGGTCAAGAGAGGTCAGAAACCATGGTGTGGAGGTATGTGCTGGAACTTCATGTCGGCCTGGGTCCTTTAGGTGCAAACTAGATGTGTTCCTGGTGACCAATTATTACAGTCAATTAAATAGGAGTGGGGAAAATTGTGAGAAATTTTGACAGTTTTTCCAGTCTAATAGAAAAGGTTAAACTTTACCCACCCATTTAGGAGTCAGTGAAAACTGATAACCAGATTCTTCAGATGATGCTGAATGTGTTTTGCAACATCTATAACCTATCACACTCTCACACAAACACATACACACACTACATCTGTAATGTCAGTAGTGCTAACACAGCAGCCCTTTTTCCTCCTTGCAGGCCTGTGCAGAATGTGGTTACACACTGATCCAGCTGAGTGAGTGGTTGCCAATTTACTCTGAGACAACCAATCATTTTCTACACCATAATAGTGTATAGGAGTACTGGTAGGCAAGGCTTTCATATTTCTTTCTACCTTGCTTGTTTACGACTACAGCTGCAGTCCCGACTAGTGGGAGGTGGCTGCTTAGCACCTTAGACGGTGCATGGGTAAAAAGTCAGCACTGCTATTTCACTCTCTCAACTGACTGCAACCCCATTCAACACATTTCTTTAATTTGATTGTTTTGTGTCCTCAGTTTTTCAAACAAAAAGTTTACATTCAGTGTTGCTCAATTTATAAAAGTGAGTTCATCTATGCCAGTATGACCTCCTGAGGAAGTATTGGTGGCTTCCACAGGGGGCCTCAATACTTGCCTTAGGAGCAACAGTTAAGTTGAATTGTGCATTAATTAAGCGTAACTAATTAAATACAACTGAGTGTTTTTGGTGCTGACAGGGAAGATAGCACTCAATTTACTAAAAAAAAGTTCATAGTCCTTGAGTTACCAGTAATAGCTGGTTTAAGATTTTTAATAACCACAGAGGTCGTCCTAATTGCTTAATACTGGTGGAATCTCCCAAGCCAATTACCTCCATAGTGAAAAAAAATTAAACAAAAATTAACTAAGTATTAATGGTTTTCATGTGACTCTGCAATTTAGCAAAAAACGGGACATACTACATACAAGGATGTGTGCCATTGCTTTCCCTGTGGCTTGGTTTTAGGATTTATAATGGCTTGATAGAAAATTTGACAGCATACCGTGTTCAAATTCCAGACATTCGTTTAGAAAGTCAGCATGAAGACATATTTGGCAAGGAAGCAAACTTGCAGCCAGGCTGGAAAGCCTAAATGAAATACAGACTTTGTTATCGACAAAACAACTCAAGGTCTAGCAGAGCTTTCAGCGGGCTGCTCGGTTGTCATGTCAGGTTGAAGATGTTTTCAGAACTTCGGCTCAAAACAGCAGGTTGTCAGACTTCAAAGTAAAAAAGAGAAAACTTTAAGGAGAAAGTCATCCATCAGGTGGAGACTGAAGACAGCTTAAACTTCTGGGAGAAGGCAGCAAATGGACTTGAGCTAGAGTATATATTCCAAGGTAAAGAGTAAGCTGTCAAGATTTTTTTTTTTTAAGTAAAAGCTATTTTTATTTATCGATTAATATGCTCTTAGTTTTCGAATGAGTAAATGTGACTTGTTAAAATGTTAGTGGTAATCACAGAATTGAAGAAATTCAAGGTGACAGTTGCTTAACTATCTCAAAGCCGTAAATGTGCACACACTTTTGAACTGTTGATTCATTTTCTGACGATCAGCTATTCGTAGAACGAACTGGAAGATTTTACTCATCCAAACTCATCCTTAAGGCTACTTTTGGCACAGCAGGAGAACAGGTTAGAATACAAATCTGCTGCAGATGTGATGAAAATCTATTTCTGTAACAGCCCAGTACATTACGTTTAAAATATTTTTGTAGATATTCTGGTCAGGTTGCTTTTCAATAACCTTTCTCTGAGTAGTGTCAATAGCATACCAGTTCCATATGAAACCAGTGAGAGCTGCCTCTGAAACAAACTTCCCTGAACAGTAGCCGGCTGCCGAAGGAACCCAACACCAACAAGCTACTGAACGCCTCCTGGGTAACCTCCTAGACAGGTGTCGTATTCCCGCAGACCTGGTAGGTAGGCTGTGCCTACTTCTCAGGTGTCATGTGGACAAACAAAAGAGGGTGACAAAATATGCTACTGAGTATTATTACGTTTATAAGGTCATCAGAAATACGGCTGCTTTTCAGTCCAAGTAGAAGTAATTCAGTAAATTCAAAGGAAGCTCCCTGCTAACAGCAGCTTAAATTTTAGTTCTGGAAAGCCTTTCAAAGAGCAAGTCTGGCAAAGTAAAAAGGTCACTTCTTTTCTTCCTCCTCATCATCCACTTGTGAGCTGCCCCCATCCAGCAGCAACGCCCAGCACTGAGAAATGAAGCCAACTTGGATGTCTCAAAAAACTGCAGTTCCTCTAATGGCCACTTGAAGCTGTGAAGTTCATCAGTCCCATAGAGTCACATTAAAAAGGCCCCAATTATATCTATGTAACTTGTTTACACCCAGATTTCTTTTTTCCCCTCTGTAAACAATTTCTTACATTATAAAACCTATTTTATGGCTTTTTCGTTTTTGTTTTAATAATTCTCCCCAGTGGATTTTTTTAGGGCTCAAAGTTGAGGTGGAACAGCTTTGACTGGCAAGTCTACTGATACAGGCAGCTGTAACTGTCAGCTGTCTGTTAGGGCTCAATACAACTACAGTGAATTTCTCTCTCATAGTGGGCCATTCTGAAGCAACTATGCAAGTAAGCATGTGTATTCTGCGCACAGCATAGGCGCAGAGTCTGTGTAACCTTATTTGACAAGATCTCTGCATTTTCTGATATTTATGAATATTAACTCATTCACTGCCATTGACGTCTATAGCCGTCAATTGCAGTGAATGAGTCAATGGGTTTAACTCATTCACTGCCAATGGCTGGCAGTGAATGAGTTAAATATCTATTATGCTTGAGTACATTAACCAGCCAAAACCTATTAGGGCTTTTCAAAAGGTTCTCTAGACAGGAAAAATAAGTCAACACAGACTTTGTACCAGGGAGCCTGCAAGAGTTTGATATTTAATGCTAATCTAACTGAACTGGGAATTTGCTATGTTGCATATCAGCTGACAATTTGAAAGATGACAATCAAATCAAAACAACAATCTTTTGATCAAGCATCAGAGAAAACTTCAAATATCTTGTTTTGTTAGACCATAACTCCTAAAACCTGAAGATCTCAAGCTCAAAATGTCTGAAAATATTTTACAAGCCATTTTACAAGTTATCAGCAAATACTTGTCATTCTATGTGATAATTTAAAGCAATATATAGGAGATTTTTAAATAATAGGTTTTTCAGACAATGTTTTAGGGTTGTTGTAGCATAACATATGAAATCTAGTTAAAAGTTGTAAAATTTGTAATGCACCCTGAAGCTTTTCAAATCAAATCCAGGGTGTGTGTGTGTCTGATTTTAATTTGTTGGCACTTCAAACCCAACTATTATCAAAAATTACTGTGCAGAAGCCTTACATTTTATTCCAGCTGGCATTTTAAAAAAAGTCTTGATGAAAGTTGCAGATATCCTGAAACTAGTGCAACTGATGCCACAAGTATCCAAATTAGCACATGACATCATCTGGCCTTCACCAAAAATACAGTCCAAAGAGGAGACACCGCTCGCCTGAGCTTCGTTTCCACATGTGCAGGATTAACGGCCGGAGGACACTCCAAGCAGAAAAGCTCCACATATTTTCCTCTGCTTGTATAAAGTGGCTGGTACCGACAGTGTTATGTGGCAATCTCTGCCTCTGTGCAGTCGCAGCAGGCACTGCCTCCTTAGACAAACAACTGACCAGGAACAGAGGCCTCTCCCCGTCTACACACTCATACAAACACGCTCTCAAGCCACACATAAAAACATCTGGGAGAAAGGAAGTTAGAGATAAATACATTCTTCTCCCAGAATCCACCCTAACCCTGAACTTCCAGGTACACACAAACACAATCTGGGCTTACTTCACCTGTGTGAGGCCAAGTCACACAATACCACTGTCCTGCTCTCTGTTTATAACTGTCAAAGCCAATCTTATGAAGCAGGGTGGACAGCTAAGATCAACAAATATGACCGGGTGGAGCAGGGTGTAGGGAAGTCCCCAACATACTGAGGACACCCACACAGTAATATTGTATTTCTGTTTAAATTCTCCACCAGGTTCTTCCAGGAAGAAGGTGGGGCTGAACTAAAACAGGCAGAGGACAGGGTGCAGCTCCACTGGGGGGTCCAATAACAACCCACAGATGAGAGGAATGGACGTAGGACATACACAGGGTCTCTGCAGCAAAGTCAGTATGTTAACTTAAGGCTGCAGCACATATTGCAAATCACAATTAAAGCTATGCTGAACCTAGAGTCACTGTTTTTAGTGGTTCAAAAGTAGCTGGATATACACATTTAAGAACAGCAAATGACAAAACAAGTCTTCTCAGGAATGCATTACTATGGTTTTACTTATTGCAGAAGCTACAGCAGTTTGTGTCTGCTTCTCATTGCCTCATATTTTTCTCTGTAGTAATTAAGAACAAATTAAAAAGGAAATAAATATGCTGAGTAAGACTGCAGGAAAGTAAAACTGTTAGTACAGCTTTTTAAGTCTCAAGTGGTAAGAAAAGGGTGAGCAATCCTCTGTTATGCACCACAGTTACCACTATCGGGTAGGAGGTACAAGGAATAATCTTTGCAAACTTCTTTTATGCCAAGAAAGCTTTAATGCCTTCGAGTACAACTCTGTTGAACAAATCCAGACCATAGGAGGAGGTGTGTTGCTTGTATTTTGTGTTGCTTTGATTTCTAGTGATGACGTTACCACTTCAGAGCACTTTATTAGTAATGCATGTAATTGTAGCTGCAGTGTCTTTTTGTTTTGGCTGTGGCACAATGGAGACTTTATCCTTTAACTAACTAGACAATGTAAACTTACTTGTCAACACATAACAGAGTGTTGAGCAGGTTATGTGTTCAGAGTTTCAGTTTAAAACTGACTTAGAGCAGCATGTTTTTCCCCTGACAGCACTCTCAAAAACTCTCTCCTGAAGGAATACACGCAAACTGTTGAGCCGTGCATTAGTAATAGTGCCAGAAGAAGTTATAGCCA
>NW_005187730.1:107940-118287 GCF_000239375.1 Pundamilia nyererei
CAGCCCTATACACAAGTACTGTACAAATTACTAATGCCATGTCTTCCCTAACCTCAGGAATTTGTAAATCAACTTCCTTAAAAATCATACCCTGCTTGTTAAGGTCAGCATGAGTTAAACATTAATGGGGTTTGTTTTTTTTTATCTCGTTGCAGTGGACCCACATAGTAAACACAACAGTGACACATTAACACCTTGTAAAATTGATACGGTGATAGTTGGCAAACAAAAATTAGATACACATGCAGCAGAGTGTAAAATTAGCACTTACTCAGAGTCGTGCTTCTGGACAGATGAGTGTAAAGGTAAGTACTCACTGCTTCTTTAGAGTTTGTTTGGGTTTTATCCACCTAGCAGGTAAGGTAGTTTGGCTCTTTAACTTCAACTTTCAATTACAATTTTGGTTTCCAACTAGTATAAAAGTAAAATAACTAGAGGCAAAACAGCTATTGTGGTGTATTCATATCCATCTAGAGCAGTGATGTCAAATTCATTATACATCCACCATACTTTGATCTTAAGGTCCTTTTACTTTTTCTTTTTAGCTCAAGATTTAAGAAAACAATTACAGTGATGATGCTTGCCATAACTAAATGTCCATTCTTTTAAGTGGTCTGCTATACTCACTGGGTAACTGTCACCCATTAATTACAGCTGGATTATGAAAACCATGGCAACTGAAACTGATGAGAGTAATGAGACTGAACCATAATAGTAAATCTGCATGTCATTAAATGAGGTGACACTGAATAGCTGTGCAAAATAATGGAAAAACTGCAGTCTGACTTGACAAGAAGACAGCTTTAACAGTGCATTTCTCCCCCTAATAAAACTTTGACCGAACACACCCCAGTCACTGACGCTCAGCTTCTTAAAGCTTAGAGCTCATGCAGACCAAAGTAAAACCATCATCACCAGCGATGTCCCGTCGAGCCACCAGCAGATCTGCTGTCGTGAGTTTGTTATGTAGACACTTCTCAGACCGGCGACGCCAAACCAGCAAACATTTCAACACAATGAGAAAATGCACCAAATATTTTGTGGTCCCGCTTTTACGAGTTGTGGAATTTCACTTGTGTGCTTATGTTCGTCACAGATGTGTGCATGTTTGTGTGTCCGTTCTAGTAATTAAGTTCAAGTAATCCAAAAGAATCACACCCTAATGCAGCCGTTATCCCACGGCTGTTTTGACCATTAGACCCATTAAGACGAGTGTTTTTAATCACGTTATTTTCCAGAAGGTCTTGTTTTTCCCATAAGAATTCTTTGTATTTTCTGTCACATACGTATATTTTGTGGAGTTTTCTGGCTCAGATTGTGCTTTTGGGGGACAACAACTCACATGATTTGACACAAATCTATTCATCTTATTTCTTCAAATCTCTTAAACAAAAATGCCATCTGTAAAAATGCCTTTGAGCAGATAGAAACCAAAAGTCTTACCTTAGGTTTTATTACAGGGCCAATCATTTTCTTTTGACTTTGGCCAAGATCCACCTTATTGATGGGGCAGGAAAACCCCTGTGTTACCACAGTAAATTACATTTAATTTCATTTAAACAACTAAGAGCAGTTAAAGTGGACTTTCAATGCTTTTTCCTTATGTTCTTTCATTGATAATAATGCTGGAATTGTAGCTGTTCATTTTAAACATGGCCATAATTTCAGGGAGTCTTCATAACCACTAAAGACTCTTTTCTGAAACTTGTATGAGTAAATATAATGTAAAATGTAAACAGCAAAGTGTACTGCAGCTTCTTTCCAACATTTTTATGACTTACCGAACGAACATAAATAAAATTATTGGGATTGCACTCCCTTTAAATCTACTAAATCTTCTGTCTGTGTAGCAGTCTGTCCTGGGGTATCTTGTGTTAAATTCTTCCACATCCTGTAAAAAAGTCAGACTGCTGATATTTTAGATTTCAGAAGCACAAAACTCCTACTCTAATGTAGCAGTGAGGAAAAATGGGAAACGGCACAAGACTGATTAATTTCTGCTTTAAGTAAGCAGGTTTTATTTTCTGCACTATAACTGATACCATCTGACCACAAGTAAACTGCCAACACGTGGCAAACAATGGGTTTTACTCCTGATTACTCCCAGTGATTACACACACACTGCTCCTCCTTGTTTTCCCTCCTTGTGGGCCACGAATTAGACATTGATCTGCTGCAAAGCACCATGGGAAGCTGGTCGCAAGCGGTTCTAAACAGTGAGTGACTGAATTGGTGATTGCTGTCTGATCCTGCGAGGTCAATGGGGAGTTACCTCCTGTGCGACTGGCCCACATGGATGTGCACGAGGGGCTGACTGACAGGTGGGACAGCATATCCGGAGGCTTGGGGGGGGGGGACAACACAAACCAATGGAGATGGGAGGAGAGGGGGAAGAAGAAAAAAAAAGCATGGGAGGAGGTGAGCCAGGCCTCTGAGGGGATTAACATGGTCTGACAGGCTGACTGGGACAAACACACACACAGAGCTTTGAGGGCGGGCTGCTCTGCTGAGCACACACAATACACTGCTTGTTTTAGAACAAGAGGAAAGAGAGAAAAGATAGATAAGAAGTAGGGGCCAAATCACCGCGAAGGAATGTGAGAGAGCAAAGAGAGTGAGATTATGAACCACAGGTGTTTCCCAACAAATGTCCTGCTGCTGTCCTAATGCATATTCCATAACTCTTCCCCTTTACTTGAAGAATGAGCTGTCTGGATTGTACTGCAGTTCTGTTGGAAACTACACATGAAATACGCTCGCTTGCTATTAACAGGAATCTCTAACATTCCCCCACTTTTCCACTGAGAATCCATCAAGTTACCTGACCTTCTCTGTATGGAATTCTCCACTTGAAACTCCATTTGCATTCCAGGAATTCCATGACCACTAGGAGCCCTGAAACCCGTGGCATATCACCCAGTTGGACGCTCAAGCACACAGAGAGAGAGAGGGAGAGAGAGACCATGCTGATGTGTGGGGTGCTTAGGGAGCAGTTTAACATATTGATCAGATTCCGACGGCCCATTACAGAAAATTAACTGCCTCCAAAGTGGAGCCGGGGTTCCACAAGACTGAGTTTAATCCAAGGCTTAAAGAACTTAAACTAACCATCAATTATTAATGTGTAAAGAGAAGACAGTGGGTCTGCAGAAGCATCTTTAAGATTCAAGTGATCAAATGGGGTCCATAAATGTTAACTGCTATGAAGCTGTCTCTTTACTTCTACAACTTTTCATAGTTTTTACAGGAATACGATTTTGAAAAGTTGTGCTGCTTCATTACGGACCGTGTGTGTGTGTGTGTGTGTGTGTGTTTTAACACTGTGGGCTTTGACTTCAGTGTAATTTTCCACTTCTTATCACTACAACACATTACAATACACTGCAGTTCTTTTCCATAACTATTGTAGCAAGATTTACTTCCACAGCAGCCTTGACGCCGATTAGGATAAAAAATATATATATATATTTAATTAGATTTGAACATTTCAGAATATCTGCCATAGATAAACTAAAGACAAACTGATAAACTCAAATATAGCTTTTAACAAAAGAGTTCCTGTATAATTTAATTGTCATTTCAAGTAATTTTCAACCTAAAACCGCTTGGTTGCTTTAGGGTTAAAGTGTTTTCAGGAGCAACAGAAGATACATAAATTTGTATCTACAGTTTTTTCATTTCACTGTCATACACATCTTACGTTTTTTCTCTAAATACAAATCACTGAGGCTTGATGGCACATGTTGAAAAAAGAAAACTACCTGTAATTAGCCGTGCTTCTTGTTTTTATTAGGTACAGTTTACAGACGTGCTTTAAATGCATCACATGCAGGCATGCAGTTACTGTTCTAAAAGGACAGCTGAAAGACGTGCATGATTGTTTCTGCTGGGAAAAAAAGGCCTTTCTAGGGTTTCAGACCATCAAAGTGATTAAATCTTGTAAAAGTTTTAACTTTTTGCCCAGCCCTCATTTCTTCATGCCTCTTCAAAATTCCATTTAAGGGGGCAGACTGTGGGCTGCACTTTAAAAAAAGATGTAAAAAATAAAAACAGCTCATCCAAAATAACTGAGGCTGAAGTCATCTGTCACAGGAAACCAAAGGCAAAATCCCCAAGTCTGTCCGTCTGTCTGAACCAGTTTGAATTTAGTGGTGGAATTGTGTTTAAAGTTAGAACTTTAAAATCAGATTTTCCTTCTTTTTGTACCCTTTCAAAGTGTGAGGGTTAAGACTTTGCTTTACTGTTAAAAGTTGTAGTCATGATCATTTCTGGTAAACAATCATTTATAAACTTGCCAAACATGCATTGAATAAACTTCAAACCTCTTTTTATGGGAACCATCTTTCCATGGGTGGAGATGGGCACGTTGTTGTGAGTTACACTTGTACTAGCCACTGATGCCCTCTTGAATGGCAGCGTAAACCAAAAATAACGTGACAACTGTTGGCGTTTGCCACAACGCTTGTCGTGCCTTTGGATTTTTATTTTATTTTTTTATTTTTAAATTACATGGCACACGAGAGTTGGTCGCTCTTTACCACCATTTAATGATAATTGTGTCTCTAGGAGCACAGAGACTGTCAGATAACAGGGAAATGCTTTAACATCTAGAAAAGAAGACTTTATGTAGCAAACTCCAAAATTACCTCTGTTCTCTTCATTTCCTGTTTTGACTTCTTGTCCTCCTGCAGCAGCACTGATAAGAAGTCGAGGGGGTTTTAAAGTTGTGACACCTATCGTTTAACGCCAGTATAAATGGTTACAGACCTGCACTGACGTCACTGTTCACACAAGCAATGAGTAACAAAATAACCATAATCACGACTTTAGATCAAGTGGGTGTTTCTGACAGTAAAGCCCATTTTGCTGTTGGTCCCTGCCAGCCCATAGCCTCCACTTTGGGGTTGTCTGTGGTGGCAGATGGGGATGAAGCGAGAACCTTATAAACCTGAGTCCTTATGATCTACAAGGGAAAGCCAACAGCTTACCATGACCCAAGTCGCTGATGCCAAAACCTCACCTGAAAACATTCAAACTTCAAACTCTCCTAAATCTCATGAGTCATCTTTCATGGCTAACTTTAAACTTTATTAAAACACCTAGGAGAATCTGGACCATTGTTAAAACTCAGAGGCCCCTCATTCTGTTTGCTAATTGAAAAGGGAATGCCTAATGACATTAAGATGTAACAAGCAGGTATTCGCCTACTGATTTGTATGCTTTAATAAAAAATACCTTTAAAAAAAAAAAAAAAACATAGGTGGTTTCATTAATTATTCAGCATTTCCCTGAGCTATGAACACATTTTGCCTGGTAACAGTGTACTAAGTAGTATCCAATCCATTTCATTTATCAGCTATGCATTCATACATTTCTCCCATGACCCCAATAAGACCTTTAAACAATGTACAGGAGGCTAAAGTGGACTTCCTAACAAGCTGGGAATAAACAGTGGTGATGAATATCCTGGCTGCCCAGCTTGACCCCCATTCTTCCATTTAATAGACAGCAGCCAATACACTGAGAGCAGATGCATTAATTAAGGATGATGTAGTGAGCTTTGCAGCTGGGAGATGATAAGATGCTGAAATCCTGCAGAAATGCTGTTGTAATTATTTGGTGGGGGGGGGGGTCTTTCTTCTTCTTTTTTCCTATTGTAATTTCTGGAATTGCTAAGTTTATTATTATTTATTCAAAAACAATGTGCATTTTTAAGGTCCTGAACATGCTTGAATACCAGTTAACATCCAAGACATTTGGTACACATACATAACAGCCTCTGACGCATACTCTAAACCACAATAACACCACCATTTGGAATGTAAGAAGCAATTTGGATGCAATTTTTTTTGCCATTTCTAAGCATTAGAATTTAAAAAAACATCCTCCTAGAGACTGAATCAAATCCGTTTCAGTGTTGGTCATACATGGTCAGTTTTTATTCAAGGGAATGTCCAAAGCACTGTGAAATTTAAAGTTCTTGTAATTCACCCATACATTGCCCAAGCCGGCCCAGACTAGTCATGTTTGATAAGGATCCCACCATGAACTACGAATGCCATGGCGCCATCAAGTAGCAACAGGAAATCAGTATTTAGAGAAATAGTTCATCTGATAAACCTAACATTTGCATTCTAGGTTCTACACATGGACACAGGAATTTGGTTTGTCCAACATCCACCTGCCTGCAGGAAACGCCTCAACCTGTACAAATTTGTGAGGACCTAACTATTGTTTTAATTCATAATTGTGATTCACTGGCTTTCTGAATAAGTGACACACAACTGGAGTATAATTGTGAGTTCACACTCAGTAGGAAAAAAACAAAACAAAAAACAACTGTGACATCCAAATAAAGAAAGAACAGCATCACTCTGTTGCATCCTGTCAGACTGGAAGAATAAAGCACACCGCAGCATTTCTCCAGACTGAGAGAAGGTGGCAACGTTACTTACTAAGGTTTAAACCGCACAAGCATCCAGCCTGAGAGTTAAGGCCTATGGTCACGATCTTTTGCCCCACTTTGTAATGAACCTGTGCTGAGGTGCGATTACTCTCAGGCAGACCCACCTATAGCCTGACCATGAAATGTGACATGCTACACATTTACAGCTTCATCTGGTCAGCCAGATAAAAACAAGCTCAGCAGACATTTACAGCAACACAGACAACACAGCTGTAGAGCTAGTGATCTAGGCCTGCTAAGAAGGTGCAGGTGGCTGTAGTTGCAGCTGATGGGGAAAAGGGTCAAAGGTTATAGAAGGTTCTTGACTTCCTTTTTTTAAAGTGAGGTTTAACACATTTTGCCTATAAAAATGCAAACAATTATTAAAATGTGGACCAATTGCAGTTACATGCATAGTCACGCCAGAAGAAACTGTGGTAGTGTTATGACCAATATTTTTGCAAGCTGACAGATTTACAAATATCCAGGACAGTAGAGTGTGTTAATTACTGAATGGAGAAAGAAGTTAACGATGAGTTTAGAATATCTATATTTAGTGAGGTGGCTGTTAAAAAAAAATCTAGTTTTGGGGTGGCCAATAGTGACCGTTTTTTTCCTTTTTTGTTAGCTGGACGCATCTCTAAAGCTTAAGAAAGACGTCAGATTGGATTGTTTCTTTAGTATTTTTAAATGATGTAATTACATTTATAAGTCTATGTGGGCTGGGCTTATTTTTTATGGATGAAACCAAATTTAAATCAATCAGCGAGCAGGCCTTTTACAAAAGTTTGCAGTGTTTCATTTTTCTGTCAGGAGTAAACAGAATGCGCTTTATAACTATACATTTATATTTCAATGTCTTTGATTAGGGAAAAAAAAATACAAACCATACAGTCAAACCACTACTTGCTACTCTTCCACTCTTCTCAAAAGGTAAATATTTGGGCCACGGATATAAACATGTAACAGGGCAATAAATCATTCCAGCTACACCGTCTTGCACTGCAGCTGAGAGTCCTTGATCAGCTCTGCAGCTTCAGTGAGCATGGTATAGCGGCACGTGAGCCAGTTCAGAATGACCCTACAGCTCACAGATGACCTCCAAAGCAAAGGAAGAACTACCGTGACTAGCTGCAGTCCGAGAATGTGGAATGTGAGTACATCTGACTGCAGGATGAGATGTTCTGGGGAAGCAGGAGCTGAATGGTTTTGAGGACCACCTCAACAGCAACATGGCCAACAAGCTTGTAGGAAAAACACAACACAAAACACAAGAAAGAACCAGGGCTAGCAGATTATAATTTATTCATTTATTTCTTTTTTTAAAAGCTAAAAAAGGAAACACTGGAGCCTGTCGAAAACTGTGTGTGGCCTCCTATTTTTATTTATTTTTATTTTTTTTAAACTGCTGTAGTGTGCAGCTCATCACAGCTACAGCGTTGCCATGGGGACGCAGCCAGCTAATGTCTGCATGACGTGAGGGGTGAGACAGAAAGAGAAAAAGGGGAGGGCACGGGCAATGAACACACAGAGGAACAATGCAAACAGAGATAAATGCACGCCGTGGTCAGCGCCTCTGCATGAGTGACCTCATGCTGCTGTCATTGTGGCTGAGGCCAGCATGTCTGTTACCCAAAAGTGTTTCTACTATCTCCAGCTGCCACTTTAGCAGGTACACCCACGGTCAGCACTGACCTTTAGCCAAAGTCAGAAACCAGCCAGCTAAACTCTTAAGTCCTTTCTGCCTTTATAAGCCGTAGCATTTTAATTTCCCAGGATACCCTATGCCATCTCACAGAAGATCAAAATACTTATTCCAGTGAATTTATTTTAAAAAAATAAAAGAAAAAAATTTCTATTATCATAAACAAAGGGCTAGACCTCAAAGTCCAAAGGCATTTAATTATCTAACGCAATGAGGAACTTATTAATGCAACAGTAACATGTTTCCAACAAAGAAAGTAAAAGAAACTGTCGCTGAGTTGTTGGAACAAAAAGCATTGTATGTACAATGTGTACACCAGCTTTTATCATGACTGTGCTAGGAAGGACCTAGCATGGAAAAGAAGCAGCCATACGTCCTTGCCTGTCAATCAAGGTTATTAAATCCACATTGCCTACAGGTCTCTCAGATCTGCAGACACCTTTAGTAAAGTGCTACAATTTCAATTAGAGCCAACACAGTTAGGGTTAGAGTAAGTATATCATATATCTACAAAGATTTTCATAACTATTTAAGTTTAACTTTTAGGGAAAAAGTGAAAAATTATTTCATAGTTCCAGGTTATTGACCTTGCCTTTTCTTGATGACTATGGTATCTTAAATTTAAAAACAAAAAAGGAAGAAATAGTCGCTGTTACATAACACAAGAAAGTGGCATTGTTTATTTACAAAGCTCAGCTGCAAAAACCACCTGGTTACCTCCGCACTTTGCTTAAATTTAAATACTGCATTTACAATGTCAGGTCACGGGACTTTCTAGGATTAGGTAGAGGTACTCTTATTCACAATAAAAACTAAGTATAAATGCTTTGCCGCAATGCTGCAATTCAGTTTCAATCCAATTCAGTTCAATTTTAATCATACAGCTTCAAATCACAAAAACAGTCGCCTCAATGAGCTGTGTCTGCCTAATGATGAAAACATCTGTTAAATCTGTAAAAGATTTCCTATGCAATACAGATATATATACAGAGGTATTTATGCTCTTGTACTCAGGTGCAATGTTGCAAATCACTAAGCTGATCTGCTTTATATCAAAATGTGATTGTCCCGTCAATGTGATGGACTATGTCAATTTGTCAGATATGTCCTATGCAATCACACATAGCTTTCTGGAATTCTTTTCATATAAACACAAAGAACGTCAATAGGTTTCCTTTTAAAAAAAAGTAAATACTTAAATAGAAAAAAAAATCTGACGGCCAGCATCTGTATACATATATCAGGTCTGAAAGTATACAAATTATTTAAAAGCACTATAAAAAAAAAAGAAGAATAAAAACTCCTGTGAAAGAAGGTACAGCAACTGATGAGTTTAACAGCCAGCAACTTCAATAAACCACAACGACAACAAAATATGACCAATAATATAGAATATCTAACCACACTGAAATATTTCTTCACAACTAAATTGCCACCACTGGTGGAAATGACTCCTCTGGAGGATTGAGAATCTGGGAATAGTTAGAAAAAAAATAAAAGAAACCTGACCGTTCTGAAAACAAATCATTCCACCTCATAGGCCAGGAAACACACTATCTCCACAAAACACTCACTTCCTTTCTGCCGAGTTTCCTGCTTCCTGTGCACCAGCAGGGAAAAGCTGGGAGGGAGGGAGTGGCCACTGATGTCACAGCGAGTCTGCCAACATGCAGCATATCCCGTGCCATAGGAAACAAAGTGGCTACAAGTCCGACTTCCTGCTAGTAAATACCTTCCACCTCAAATTATGATGATAAGTACAGGGAGGAAAATAATCCTTAAGGTGATCAGAAAAGTCATTTGGTGTGAATAATAATCGTTGATTTTGGAGTTCAGAACATGACAGGAGAAAAAAGGAGCGGCAGGAGCACACAAGAAGTCTCTTGTGCTGTATAGAGACTTCAAATAAATACTTTTATTTGTATATTTTCTCCAAAAGAATGTTGTGATAAAGTAAGCGTTTCTCAGGCTATTCACCTCGCTAGGCCATGTGACTGCCAGACCAGTGTCTTAATATGCTGTGACATACCATCATCCCATTCAGCTGTGCATTACATAACTGAGATAAAGTAATAATTAAAATCCATTTTCATTCATGCAGATTTCCAATTTACTCTCCTGTGGTGCTCAAACTGAAACTCTTTCTCTTTAATTTTCCTTAAATTCAGCCTTAGTAGTCACTTCAGTCTTTTTTTTT
>NW_005187730.1:119698-128960 GCF_000239375.1 Pundamilia nyererei
TGATTGAAGAAGTTAAATAAAAATGTCAGTCATCAATTCATGCATCACCTCATGTCATCATAACAGAGGTCTGTCTTCCAGGAAAGAACAGTTTATTAAATTAATGTAATATAGTATTGGCCATACTATATGATGTATTGCTTGTCTTTGTTTAATAATACAGAAGACAAAGACCTTAAAAAATAATCGCATATCGCATCGCAATCGCAATATTGGGGCAAAAAAATCGCAATTAGATTATTTTCCATAATCGTTCAGCCCTAGTCATAGTGTATTAACTATGTTCTCTTCTGTGAGGACACAGTGCCTGTGGGTTAAATTAAATTCTTAAACTGAAAGTAAAAATATGCATTGTGATGTAACATTTGCTTTAATTTCCATCTCTGCCTCAACTTTAGAAGCCCTAAAGTCTATTTAAGGCATTTATGTCTGTTAAATGTCTTAAATTTAGATCCAATCATAGAGATCTAACAATAGATTTGTCTTTTAAGCTGCTGTACTATGGGACAAAAAAAACAAAAAAAAAACCACAACTGTACAACTTTGACTAATACTTAACAACTTTCTGAGGCTTTTAGGGTCACTGTTCAGCATAATTGATGTTTGGGGCAGAACATCTTGTTCCACGCAGGATCAGTGGAGAACTGAGTGGACAAAAAAATGCTGCCGTTCCCATTTTTAAACCATAAGCTTCTCTTGAGTTGCTCAGGGGGAAGGAGAAAAAAAAAAAAGACGGTCTTGGGTCAGCATTCAGGGCAAGAGGAGGAACTGTAAAACCTTATCACCATCCCACAGATACAAAGGTACTGTTTAATGTAGCCAACTCTGCCTTGCATAAATAAGAGTTTCCTGATAATCTGATTTACATGATTGAGGAAAATCACACTTATACAGGAAGCAGAGGGAAATGTCAGCATAATAAAGATCACTCCTGTCTGAATGATGGCAATGTAACACATAATTACAGGCTTAAAGAGCACTACCTGCTAATTACTGCACTGTCAATACCCTCATGAAACCCACTGCCGGAGAGTGCATTTGTAAAGGCGATATGCATCATTTATTCTCTATTATTTATCCAGCATGGTCTGCATGTCCTGTAAAATGTTTGTCAGTCTGCCTTTATTTATGGCTCAACTTTATGGCATGTAGCAGAATGTATGAGAGAGGGGGGGGGGGACTGGACCCAAATTTAACAAAACCTGCATTCACTTTCAAGCGCATCATGTTGGACAGGGTCTGACATAACCGGTGGCCTCAAGTCTGGGTTGTGTAAACTGGTCCCAAAATTCATTCAAAACGTATTTTTTCTTACTTCCTGCACATCAAACTTGCTGTACAGTCTTTGTTTTTTCTCCAGAACTCATATTCAGGACAATCTTGTCAGCAACTTTTTTTCCCTGATGAGCAGCATTTCCAAGCACAAGAAGGTGCAAAGCTGTCAACATCCAAACTATTAGAGGAGTCTTCCTGATGCTGCATACTTCTTTTCAAAGATGACACATACCATTATTTTTAGGTTGCATGTAGCAAGTTATTGAATGCCACATTTCTGAACAGACACCATTTGAGCTGACTGAAGAAATTTGAGTAGACAGTGACAAATCGAAGGAAATAAGTGAAGCCTAGGGCTGTGCGATATGACCAAAATCTCATATCCCGATATAAGACATCTATCGTCCCAATAATGATATAAATCACAAAAATGTAACATTTTCTGTAAATTCTGTGACTCTCGGGCAGCTCGACTTGTGTGAAGTGTTTCCAGCTGAGCGTCGTGTACCTGGAGTCAAGTGTTTTAACCAATGCATGAAACTATACATTTTTAGACATAAGTTGTAATGGCCACCGTTTTCTTTGTGCGTATTTATTACACAAAAAAGCCTGTTCTAATGTTTGAGTCTAAGGTTTATTTTTTAGCACCTGACGGCTCTTTTTTGCTTCTCATCCGTAAACACTCTGCATCCTCTTTCACGTGATTCAGTTTATTTTGAAAAGTCTCAACAGGATCTTGAGCTTTATTGTGAAAGGTTTATGTGGAAAATAAACAAGCAGATGGTTTTACCGTCGTTGTTCCTAACAACAACGCATAAAAACAGGCGCTTGTCCGTCCGTAGTGTGGTTATATTAAATATAAGAGAAAGAGAGAACTTTAAGAAATGAATATAGCCACCACAGTGACCATCAAAACGCTGAAAAAAATATTGCCGTAAACAGTTTATTTTGCGACACCACGAAACAAACGATAGCATAAAATGAAATGATAGACGTTTTTATATCGTCATCCAAATATATTGTTATATCAAACAGCCCTACCTTGACCTCACCAAGTCTGTAATGCTCTGGGGGGGTATTTTGCTACCATGTTTTCGGTCTGCTTGTTGCCACATAGGGAAGATATTTATCCTACGATAAAACATTTCTATCTCATCAATTTAAAGATTATAAAAAGATGTGAATCATGTCTTATGGTTGGCTGGGTTTGTCCCATTTAAATTGATCCACTCCATCAAGCTGACTGATTGATCTGGCATTGAGATGTGAAACAGCAGTTCCTCGATTAAAACTTACATCGGTTCACTGAGCACGGTGTGAGGACTAACGATTAGCCAACCAGCACCGTGGCGTGGGATTTAATCTGATGTCAATCTGTGGAACCCAATTTTTTTTTCTTTTTTTTTTAAATTGCCACTGCTTGCTAATTTGCTGAACAACAAATACTGGACAAACATCAACTAAACAAGTAAAACTGTCAAAATTTGTAACATTTTAAGGTTCTTTAAGAGCCTTTTTAGTTCTTTTTAGTTTCTTAAGATGGTATTTTATATGTATGTAAAAAAAACAGCCAACGGGAACCACAGAGTAATATGATACTTAAACACAGTCACTTTTGTCAACACATAAAATAAAGATTTTTTTAAAAGATACTGAGGCTTAGACCCTTAGGCTACAACTATACAACTGAAATCGAAGAAAGTGCTCTTAAAGCTCAGGCAAAACCAGTTTGTTTCCATGGATATTAGACAGATTAATATGTAGGGCTTCAGGAATTTGTTAGAGGAAATGAAATGCCGTTCCTCACGGAAAAGGCTGCATCCATCTATTATACTGCATTTGTGCCCAAGTGATGGAAATGTCGTCACCAGGCTGTTAGCACGAGACTCTGTGCGGACTTCAAGCAGACCTCGAGTGGTCTTTAAAGAAATATAACAATAATCACTACTCATCCTCTGTTTCTGTCACTGTCCACAACCAAGTGTAAGCCTCACTTAATCCTATGGTCTGCATGGTCACTAGATCACGACTACACATGGAGTATCCTCAACCACATATTTGCTTTGAGCTGTACTACAGGAGCTAAACTTACTTGATAAATGTGATATGCTCTAACTATGATATGAGACATGGGAACACCAATGTTTATTCTCCACTTTACATCCATAATCTAAATTCAGGAGTATTAAATAAGACATAATAGAAAACACAGGTAGAAGATGAGCCTGGTGTCAAAACAATTAAATTCTTTAGTTGGTGCAGGTTTCCGTTTTTAAACCAGGTAAAATGTGCTTTTTCAACTCACAAAAGTTCATGTACTTATGAAGGATCATAAAAATAAGGCAAATTGAAAAGTATCAAACTCTGGCCTATGTCTATGTACTTGAGAGCCTGATCCTTGGACAATTTTAGAGTATGAAAGTTAAATCATCAATGGCTTCATTAAATATTGCACAAAAACAATAAGCCGATTCTGAGATGGGAACTTTTGATAGGTTTGGGTGCTTTTCTTGAATAACTCTGGTGCAGAGTTTCAGAGAATCATGAAAGCTAAACACTTTAGGAAGGCTAATGTGCCACACATTCACATGTCCCACCAAAACCTAGAAGGATTAGAAGTCACTAAACCTCCACATCTCCAGTGGGTGGAGTGGAGTCATGTAGTGTTGAGATGCATGCCTGCATCTCAACACTACATGACTATTGTGCCACACCATCCAAGCCCAGTGTTTATTCAGTCTGCAGAAATAAGTCCCCACATCTCTTCCCACTGCGAGTCCTCAACGTGACATGGGTACCTGTTATGTTATAATGAGCCTCACCATAAGTCCCGCAGCAGGACCTATTCAATTTTGGGTTTGAAAGATTAAGAAGTTTGAGAACCTTTGCTCCAGACTAATCAGCCAGCCATGCCTAATCTAATCACACAAATGATCTCACTGCTCTCAGTGGCAGCTTGCTCTGAAATTAAACGTTTATAACAATTACCAGATATTCTGTTTTTCTACTGGGGGGTGGGAAGCTTTATTTAAGGAAAACAGTGTCAAGTTTTATCTATAGCACAGCTTCACTCTGGAGTGGTCTAGCCTATTTGGAGGACACTTGTGCAGCTTGGGCGCTCCACCACCTGACATATGGGTGGGGTGTGGCGTGGTGAAGGAAGGCCATGCATCTCCTTACACTGAGTTATGCTCTGCTGGACTACACTGTGACGCTTGTGAGCTGAAACCCCAGTATAGTGAAAGAATTACAGTCTGGGAAACTTCTGGACATGCAGAGTTAATGATTCCTTAAACAGACGAGGGGTTGTGTATTTGTCTGCGCGTGTGTGCTGTGTAGTATGCAACACTGGCCAACGGCTGGCCAGCTTCAATCCTGGTAATCGGCTCAAGAGGAGAAGAGAGGGGACCCTGTGGCCCCCCTACAGCCTTATCCAAGAAAGGTGGGGGTGGGCAGCTCGCCTAAAAACACAGCAGCTGACACAATCACAGTCATAGATTTAAATTAAAACTACTTAACCACAAAATGCACCAGTCACAGGCAGGACTGGATGCAAGGACATGTCCTGAGGGGGGCACAGGGTGGCACCAGGCATCCCTCTACCAATGCTATTTTGCTAGAGCACTATTAGGCCATCTAGTAGTATATAAATAATGAAAAGCATCTCTACTAGCAGCATTAAAAGTGATATGCACACACTCTTGAATCAATATTTATGATCCAATAATGTGTTTATGACTGAAGGTTCTTTCTCATTAGGCAGTTGTAGTTGAACTATTTGTATATTTTGATGGTAAATATCTAAGAAAATGGACTAGATTAGATTTGGGCAAAATATGAGGGCCAGAATTTCACTGTAAATCATTTTGGTCCAGCCCTTCAATACTAAAGAAATTTATAAATTAAAAAAAAAAAAAGTATTAAGCTAAGTGTGGAGTCTGTAATGCATTTACCTCTATTCTAAAACAGTGCATTTCATCAGGTCCAGTCACTCAAACCTACCTTGAGTGCCGGCACCTGCAGAATGAAATTCAGATTAAATTAGAACTATTTTATTTGTTTTATCTTGTCATTAATGTTAACGTCTTGCTTTGGTCTCAGTGGTGCAGACAGAAAATGCAGGAATCTTGTTTAACTCCACATTTGTCTGGGCTTTAGCCAGTGTAGATGTTATGTTATGTTGTTAGCTGCTAGGCTAAACAGCATCACCAGTTTTCTTGGTTGCGTTGAATTGGCAACGTTATTGCAACTCTCATCAATCATGCTGACGTCCTGTGAGCCACCACATTTCAAAAATCCTGGAAACGCCCCTGGTTTGCTGGACACTGGACTTAGTAAGGACTAGAGACATCGCCAAGCCCTTGCTACTGTTCGGCAAGGAGGCGTTTCTTATCCCGTCATGTCATTAGTAAACAGCCACAACCTGAGTCCAGACGGGCGGTTTAATTACAGCACTGCTGCTCCGCCGTGTTGTAGGGTCAAATTATTGCTGGTCAAACAAGCAGCTCGTACCAAGCTAGCTCGTGTGTGAGGACAATGCAGGACGACATGACATAGTCAGTGTGTTGCACAGACAGCTCGACAGACATACAGGAGAGGGGCTGTCCTGTGGGTGGTGGGCTAGCAGCATCTGAGTGCCCAGCTAAGCATCCACACCCTGCTTGTAGCTAATACTTTAAGCTTTTATCTATATGCCTAACGTATCAAGCAACCTGACCGTGTTACTGGGTTTGTCAGCCATTGCAGGCAGTGCCGCGAGTGCGCTGCATGCACTGTACACGCCGGCTATATTACAACTTTGCTCCCTCATTTAAAAAGCGCAAATATGTAATGCATAAATCACCAATAAGGGGGGTGTTTATTCTGTTTAATAGTAGCACAGCTTATGTTTGCTCTACAGGTAAAGTGCTTGCTAACTAACTAGCTAGCTAGCCCAGTTAACGTTCCGTTCGCAAGATAACGCACCAAATCCCATTCAGAAATCTGGAAATTACATCTTTACCTACTTATCGCACGCATCCACAGAAGCAAGAATAAACCTCAAGGTAGATAATACTCTACTCACATTCGCGCCAAATTCGGCATATTTATCGCACACATAATCTTAAGAGCTTCTGTGATTTGCCAACTTTCAAAATTATTCCTGCCACTTCCCAAATACACAGCTGTGGGCGGTAATAGCTACGCAAGTGTGAACAGTTTCTTTTAAAATAAAGCGATAGAGGCAGATTTACCTATACACGATGCTCAGCCATGGACTGTTAAATAGTTTGCCTGGGTTGCCGTGAGGGCTCAAAGATTTAATTAAATTTATAGGCACCATCTTGAACAATGTGTTTACCCTACTATCTGGCAAATCCTGACATTTTTCAATGGAGTTTGGCATTCATTCTCTCGCAGCACGTACGGGGGACTTGCCACCGAGTAACCCAAGAAAACCACGCTGCCCAATACTGCTTGGCTTTCAACATTTTCAACCCAAGGGTCAGCCGGGGGTAGGTTTACAGGGCCCCCCACCCCCAGGAGAGGGCCCGCGTGTCCGCGGCCTCTCCTGCCACTCCTGGCTGAGCTCCTACCTCTGTGGGCCGGCTGATCTCGAACAGGTCGAGCCGGTTGGCGTTCCAGTGGTTGATGATGTCGGCCAGTTTCCTCCTCTCCTCCTCCCTGCTCCCCGACATGGTGGACAGCCTTTCCGTAGGTCCGCACTGTTGAATAAAACTTCCCGTAACGGTAGTCCACAGGAGAAGAAAAAGCCGCCTCACAAACCAAAGGTTCAGGTCTGCTGCTTTATCGCCAGGACTTCGTGCGTCTCTCCGCTCACCGACCGACCTGCTCTCTGATCTGCTCCTGCTTCGCGTTCCCGGTGAGCTTCTGCGCGCCCCCGGTCTATGTGTATGTGTGTGTTTGCGTTTGTGAACGCGCAAACTATTAACTGTTTCAGAACCGACACAATTGATCGATGACGCTGCTTTTCTTAAATGTGCAGTCTCAAAAGAAGTAGCCCGCTTATGGTGGTCAGCAGGATTAACTCATTATCTTTTCATTAAGACCCCAACACAGACACACACACACGCCCTTAAACCCCTGAGCGATTTATTTACACTGTAAATATATAATATCTACAATTCAGACAGTGAAATCTCACTACTTATCTTGTTGTTTGTTTGCACTTTGAAAAAAGTAAACAAACACTTGTGCAGAAGAGGAATAAACCTAAAAACTTAGAGATGCAAAAAGATTTGAATACAGTAGAAAAATTATAATTAATCTTTTTAAATAATTGTAATAATCCAATACATTAAACACAATACATTTCAAGTAGCACACAGAATTTTTTTTTATTTAATTCAGGAGGCAGAGCTAGCTCATCTCAAGGTCAGCTAATCCAGTCCATATGAAAAAACTGAAAATTGCTGTGTGAATATAGACTGTAGTATTAAAAATGCTCGGTTAAAGTACAAAACAGTCCATTTAGCATTTGGTTGTAAATGTAAGATTCTTTTTTGTTACTTGTTGGAAGCACTGTGAAAGTGCACCAGAATTTTTCTTTATTAATAAAACTAATTGAAAATATCTTCTAATTATTAACCATTAATATTTTAAATTATTACCTTAACATCCAAAAGGTCTCTGCTAATCTATTTAGCTTTACATCTACCCTTGAATATAAAATTTTCACCTAATTTGCATGCTCAAATGGAAGCAAAAGAGTAAAGTGCATGCAAGAAACTTGATTTTAGAGGTATCATCTTCTTAGCATGTTACCCACCAGTGACCTGGTTTATGTTAAGAGGATAAAATTCCAGTTTTACGCACACAATCAGAGAGAGCATCTTATCTATGTATGGGATGGATGAGCCATTGTGTGCAGTTCTACATTCGTGATAACCTGTTTCACTGCAGTAGCTTTTTCCTTCCTGTGGACCCACTCTTCATAATCACACTCATTTCCTGTGTGTGTGTGTGTGTGTGTTTCTATTCTGTTTGTTGGGGGTAATGATGTGGCGCTGCGCTCCATCTATTAACACGTGGCTGTGAGTGACTCTGAAAGGTCAGCAGATACATGTGAAATGTAATGATCTCATCTATAAAAATAGCTGTGATACAGCAGGGCGGTTAGTCATGTGGGCCGCCCACCTCTTCTCCCAGACAGGGTGCAGAACAGTAGCCCGGGCTTCTTATAAACACATTAGTCACCGTGCCAGAATTTCTGGGTGTTACTGTATAATGGATGAGTGAAGCGTTGAGATCATATGTAAGTAATGAGTAAGGATTTTATCAGAACAGCTTATCTAACTTTAGCTACATGAGAGATTGCATAAAAATGTAAACATCAACAAATAAACTAAATACTGAATACTGCACTTTTACATTATAGTTTATATAAAAGTAATCAAATTAAACAATTAAACATTAAAATGACTATTTTCCAAGCCCCTTTTTTGGCCTGACTGGGACTAGAGGGTAAAGGAGCCGTGGCAGTTGTTTGGCTTGAAATGACAACTGTAATCTCCATACTTTCTTTTTTCTCGAAATAGTATTTCAATTTTATTCTTGAAATTCTGTTTGTGACAGGTAGCAAAAGGTTGTCTTGAAGAGAGAGGAGGCAAAACAGCTTGTTTTGAACTGTGCCCAGTATAAAATAAATACGGATTATTTTGAGGTGTAACTCATGGAAAGCTACTCCAAGAGCAATAGGTAGGCATCTTAAGTACACCTCTCTAATATGCATATGCTAAAGTGGGTGTGTATGCAGGTATTTGACTTGCTATTGAGCCCCTTTTCTTCTTCTTTATGTGATGTGACAAGATGTGAATTCTTTGGGAACTCATTTGACATCAGCAGCAGAAGTGAGAAACCACAACAGGAAACCAACTTTACCAGATAGCCTTGCTACTTCCTGTATCTGCGATGTTATCACAGCGTCAGTCACCACACACACACACACACACACACACACACACACACACACACACACACACACACA
>NW_005187730.1:128980-146396 GCF_000239375.1 Pundamilia nyererei
GGTAACAGACAGAAGTTTCACTGATTTAAAAAGCTGACCTACATGGCTTCTGCTGCTTCAAGTTCACGTGTTACCATAATTTCGTTGTACACACACAATAACAATAATGGGCGATTCTATTCTATTCTATTCTATTCACAGGTCTACTCCAGTAACTGGAAGAGTCAGTTCTTCTAATAAACAGCAAATGAGATCATTTGTTTTGTCCCGGCTCTGCTTTGCATTTCTCACATTCGCAGATGAGAATCACATGATACAGGTTCACTGCCCTCGCTGACCTCTAATTCTTATCAATTATTTTGTCTCCCGCTGTGACAACCCTTTGTTATCTGTTATTTATTTAAATCAAGTATAATAACCGAATGCTTATCTTACTTACAGAAACATTTAAGTGCAGATTATCTCTCAGTTCAAGAAAAGTTAACATAACAAAGACTTAAGACAAAACAGAGCTAACAAAGCGAGCAAACATTTGAGAGAGGATGCCTCGAGGAACAGCTCAGCACACAAAAATGATGTACAATACATTACAAGGAAGTCTACATGAAAGAAAGCAATGAGGAAGCTCCCAAACAGGAAGCAGCGAGGTGAGCCAGGGTGGTTTGTTTGATTGGAAATTTGCAGAACGAAAAACTGTTTATTTCAATAAACTTAACAACATGTCGACATGTCTTTATGCTGCAGTTGGAGTCCAGCTGTATGCTGATCTACTTAGGTGGCCCACACTGACATATCTCAACAGCTACTGAATTAATTGCAATAACATTTTCTGCAAGCATTTGTTATCCTAAGAGGTTGCAGTCCCTACTCGACCAGGAAGTTCACCTAGTTGATCAGGTGACTGTGTGTCACCTGTGTTCAGTTCTGATCCAGGACCCTTTGATGTGTGTCTTTCCTGTCTAAAAAAATATTTACTATCATATCAAATAAGGGCAAAAATGCTCAGAAAAGTATGTTAAAGAATTCAAAATGGTTGGCGTTTTTAGCATTAACATAAGGCACTGTACAGCCTTAGAGATCTGCTGGTATGGCTGCAAGAATTTCACGAGGACATAGACAGTATGTAAACGATTAACTTGACACTCTCTAATAGTTAGCATGAATTTTTAAAATATTATAATATATTATGATATATAATGTAGCATCATGCTATTAGGAATAATCTCGATGATGAAGCAGGGTATGGTTTAGGGTGTGTCTGCTTTGTGAGTGACCACTCCTCATTCGTGGTGTTTGGTCTAAAAAGAAACAAGAGGGCAACAAACTCACAAGCTTTCCATCTGTGATCCATGTCTTTCCCTCCAAAAACAGACACTACAGAACTACAGAGTATCTTGTCCCACAGTTGGAGACATCATCCAGGAGAGGCTATTGCAAAAAGTACATAGATGATTCACAGATGCAGCAATGATTTTATTCCCAGTGAAATCGCCCCAACTCGCAGTTCGTAATGACTCATAACAATGTGAGTTGATTCTCAAAGGGACCCCGGCAGAACTGGCTCTGCATAAGCACCACATCTGTGGAAAAGAGGTAGAAGAGACTTGTCACTGAAACTTTATTTATGTCAGACAGCTGAGGGAGTCAAGTGAGACCTGACCTCTTGTATTTTATTGTTCATGACCGAGAGCGCCTCTCAATCTCATACCACTCCTTTCAATGTATTGTGTGTGTGTGTGTGCGTGTGCATGTGTGCAGTGTCACCTGAAGGGTATTGAATTTATTACCATCGCAGTGGATGGAGGTATTTTTAATCACCATATCTATACTTTTATTAAAACTACTGTTGGGTTAAGTGAGGTCATTGCAGAAAGACATAAACAGATTTGAGGTGGGGTTAATGAATAATGGATGTACCAGATAATAAAAACAGATTGATAAAGATGGAACAGAGACACTGAAAGCTTTTTCCAGAAAACCCCAAAAAGACAAACCAGGTCGAGGAATAGAGAAATCTTTTTAAAAACTTTTTCAGACAGTCGAGTATGACCGAGAGCGCCTCTCCTGCAGTTTGAAATCAAACACCTGCACACTGTCATGACTCACTAGCTCTTAATCTCTAAAACAATGTGAGAAATGTGACTTTATCAGACCTTTCAGTAACATCCAGCAACTTTGACATAATCTTTATCCCACTGATTT
The DNA here is from genome assembly GCF_000239375.1 of Pundamilia nyererei. NCBI lineage: Eukaryota > Metazoa > Chordata > Actinopteri > Cichliformes > Cichlidae > Pundamilia > Pundamilia nyererei. The sequence goes on from NW_005187730.1 coordinate 131,123, forward strand.
GTAATGGAAGTGAGAGTACTTTAGAGCAAAGAGAGCTTAAGTTAAGCAAAAATAGATATTAATCAGCAGACACGTTGTTAAAGGATAAGAAAGGAAAACTTTGATGTGATAAGTGCTCAAACAGAAGCAGACACGAGGAGAAAGAAGGTTCGCAATTAAGTGTAATAACAGCTTTCCTTCTTGAAAACACCTCTGAAATCTAAACTAGCCCTGAAGATGAACTAAAGCAGGGGCTGTTATTGAGGGTTAAAGATTTGCACAAATAGCTGCAGTGTTTGACTATGTTCATAGATAGTCACAGTTATTCTCCCTCATGCTTGCAATTGATTTAATTCAATTATGTTACGTATTAAGAAGCTGGTAAGGTATAAAGAACATCAATAAAAGCTCAAATTTGGGTTGTTTTTGTTTGTTTGTTTGTTTTTAATTTATCATAGGTGCACTGTGATACAAGATGCTAACAATTAACAGGACAACCTCCCTAAAACTCATCTCACTTTGTGTTATCCTTTTCTATGAGAGGAACAAAGACTCATGATCAGGCAAGCGCCTCAAAAATGCGCCTCTCTCTGCACAGTGGCACGATTCAGTGTGTTATCTACTAACACACCTTTTCTTTCTTTCCTGTTCTTTTCTCACCATCTGTTGCTCATATTCCAAGAGAAACATGAATTTCTCTCACACAGCGCAACAGGAAACATCTGCTGCGGTGAGAAATGTGGCCGCGCAGGATACATGGAGAGGCGGGAGGAGCATTGTATGATTTTAAAGGTGTGAACAAATGACCACAATGAAATGAAAGCATGGAAATCTGTGCCACTGTATTAATCCATGTCTTTGTATTCCAGTGTGTACAAAGACTCCACGTCATGAAAATGCCATCCTTCAAACTTCCGTTTACATAACAGCCATGGGGTGCTTTATGTAGCACCTCGCCTCAACGATACAAGAAACCTGTGTGTCTAGTTGATGATGATGGTTGATTGTAAAATAATCATCACGAAGGCATATAATAACTACAACATGCAGAGACCGTGCATCCAAGGTAATGGAGAAATTTATTTTGGAACATCCAGCGTTTCTTTGGTATATGGCAGGAAAGCCATCGGACTAGAAAACATCCACAGCAACAGTTAAATAATTACAAAGATCCGGTTGGGGAACAAACCAATGTGGGAAGAGAAACCTGAGACCTGTATGAAGTGGGAACTTCAGATTTAATCCTGGGTTTTCGGTCTTATCAGGGTATATTACAGCAGAGTGTTTAAAATGAATCACACCACATGATTCAGAGCTTGTAGAGCAACCTTCTGCAGCAATAACTTGAAGCAATCATTTCATTGTCTCTATAATTTTATCAGTCTTGCACATCATTTTGAATGAATTTGGCCCAATCTTCTTTATTTCATTCCTTCAGTTCATTGAAGTTTGTGGCATTTCAATCAGGTTAAGAGCTGGACTTTAAATGGCTCATTGCGACATCTTAATTTTTTTCTTTAATGAGGCCTGCAGAGTCTGGGTTTATACCCAGTCTGCTTCAAGGTAGATTATGACATTGTATTAACACATGGCTAAATGCTACAGACCTGCATGCTACCCAAACTTTGGCTTTTATAGTGGTGCTCGCACTAGCTGATGATTAATTAAACAAGTGCATTTGATCACCAGCGCCTTCCTGCTGCTAACACTCTTTATGTGGAAGGAGTCAGGTGTACTATCACTGCATAAATTCTGCTTCGGTGCAGATTATGTACAAGTTAAGAGATCAACGAGTAGGAAACCACCTCTTAAAGACCAATCAATTTTTTGGAAAATCATATCACCATTCCTGGAAGGTGCCTTGTACCTGTGTGCACAGATATTACAAATTTTATCGTTTTCTGACAAGCATGAATAAATACATTAAATACAATAAATACATGAATAAAAACATTCAAGTTTATATTTTTCACATAAAAGTGTAAACTACATTGAATAAATTACAACACTAAAAAGATTAAACTGAGGCAGGAAAATAAATTGTGATCTCAGTACATAAAACAGGCACTTATTGCTTCTGTTATTGTTGTTGTTTGTTTTTTTTGTTGTTTTTTTAATTCTGTTTTTACTACAGTTTTACAAGAAGCTCAAAAAGAGCTCTACAGAACACAGAGAATTATTAGATAGGCTCCTGTTAACTCCACTGAAACATGTTTTATATATATCTCTTAACCAAGGCTTGAAAACATTTAAAATTAGGTTAACGATAGTATAACTACCCAAACTTTCCCCTGCACTTTTATCATTGCACAAACATCCTTAAGCACCTGGATATTTCTTAAAGTAAAAATTGAGACTTTACCAATTGACCACAGTCAACCTGTTGGGGATGACAGTAACTGAGATCAGCCTCTTAGTAAAAAACTATTTTTAGTTATAGGAGGCTCCATTTTCAGAACATACTGTGCATAATTTTTGCCTCATTAACAGCCAAACTAGGCAGCTTACTGCTGCAAGTGACAGTTTGCGAGGCAGCTATGGTTGGCTCTCTAGCTCATGGCAGGATCATGAATAATGAACAAACCAGTAAGTGTTGTTCCTCAAATGATTCATTTTGATGCCTTTATGTAATGCATATTATTTATTATATAATGTGATGCCCTTAAGCCCTGATCTTCTGAACACACTAATGTTTAAACAGTGATCAGCTGTATCTGGTGACTCCATCAGTCATCTCTTCACTCTGATCCAGCACTGCTGCTGCTTCTACCGCAAAACAAATCAGCACAATTTTTACCAACATATTGCACCAACACAAATATACAATAAGGTATGTTGGCTTCTACATAATAATGCAGCTTAACAACAGACTTTAGGAGACACACATGGCTTTGATAAAGTTAAGTAATTGTTTTGTAGTTTGAAGAACCAAGAAAAAGTTTTTTTTCTTTTATATTGCATGAAGAAATAAAGTAATGCACACAGTCACAGGACATCATCAGCTATTTGTTAGTGAGTCCCTGAGGGGTTTTCACCATCAACATCATCCTACTGTTTTAAAACCAGACACAGGTCGACCTGCCCTAAAGTATATTCTGCTTTATCATCTATTTAATTCCAAATAGAACCATCATGTCTCATTCCACAAGACTTGAAATAAGCAACTGAGAACACAAGGTCATCAGAAAAGTTTAGATGCTGCATCCATCCTTTACATACTGTCTTTGGTACAGTGCTGTGACTCTTGGTTTCATGCTTTGTCCTCTGGTATCCCTCAGTGACAAATATCCTGCCCTGTTAACTGTAACACATTAGACTCTTTTGTTCATCACACAAGCCGTCCTTTGTTGGTCGAACCCAGAAGCTTAATCATCTGTCGTTAAGCTGTGTTTATGGTTTTAATGAATTGCTGTGAAGAAAGAATGCTTCCAGTTTGGAACATGGTGAGCAAGTATGACTGGGTTATTTCTAGTGGATCTGGACTTTTCTTTTCAATTCTTTTCTTCTCTTTGTTCCTTCCTTCCTTCCTTCCTTCCTTCCTTCCAGCCTCCCCTTTTCCTTCCTTTCACAGTATTTGATGTATGTGATATATTTATGTCTTCCTATATTTCCAAGCCAGGCATCTAATCCATTCAAATTGTATTTTGACTCTGTAGTGTCGATAAAACTTACTATAAAACAAAAGAAGCCCCGGAAAATAAATTTCAAGATGAAGCTCTCTTTATGACACAGTCAAATAGTTTGTTCGCTTGATGTATTTTATGTTGTAGAACAAAAGCTTCTGTTAAGCAGACACATTTTCACGCATCTAATCAAAAACCATTCAGAAAAACCTGATGAATTTGTGAAAGTGCTAAATGCAAACTGATCTTCAGCTTTTAAGATGCATTGTTGCCGTACTTAGATATACCTTTCTGTTTTTTATATGAAGTTTTAGAATAACTAGTAAATAAAAGATACAATGAATGGACAAGACAAAGAAAGGAAATAAAAAATAGAAACTGGAAGACCAAAAAAATGCAAAGAAAACTCTCTATAGACCTTCGATTTCACACACTATGACTGCAGAGAAAATCAGATGCACAAAATAAATAGGTGTAGAAAGTGCCTTTATAATTGCACATTGCAAGTGTAGTGCATACTGTACCTTTTTATCCACTCATATTTTATGCATTATGCATGGATAGTGGAGCTCAGAGTATGACGATGTGCTACAGGGGCTTCGCAGCATCTGTTAATCTGTGCTATTGACTGAACATCTATCAGTCATGAGGAATCCGCTCCACCCACACACAGCTGACATGGATTCCCTTGGTTGTTGCTATTTTTCTTTACAACATAATTTTAATAATATTCATGCAATAAATTCATATTGTAAAACCTATGAATCCCAGCACTTTCCCTTTAAAATCCCATTCATAAACACACCTCACTGGTACTGACTGTTCGGTGGGGTCCACAAATGCTGACAAAGGAATTGTTTTGGTTTTTTTGCAAAACAAAAACGAGAGCTTGATTTTTTTTAAAAGCCAAATAACCAAGAGGAACACTAAAAACATCAACAAATCACAAACCAGGAAGACTGAATGGTACAGGACACAAAAGGCATGAAGCTCAGGAACACCCAGGAGTAAAAATCATCATCTGACAAAGAGAAAGGGAAGAAAGACCACATGCTTGTGACAAGTGGGAACACTAAGTGGAGAGGGCAGGTCTAAAAGGCAGGAAATGAAAAAAAAATGCAGGACACAAAAACCACATGAAGGCACAAGGACAATAACCTCCAAAATAAAACAGGAAGTAAGCAAAACACAAGAGAAACATCAAAACAGAGACAGAGGAACAAACAGGAGCTTTATTGTGTATAAATAGTATTGTGGCATGCACATACACCAGTCAGCCACAACATTAAAACTGCTGACAGCAGGAATGAAGACATTTCTTCACCTCGTTACAGCTAAATATTTGTAATGAGGTGTCCTGGTATTCATGCATCTGTTACAGACTCAAGTCGTCAAGGTAATGTCGCTCCCTGATGGCAATGGCCTTCTCCAGCAAAACAATGGGCCCTGCTGCACAGCAGAAAGTATGAGGAACGGCTCAAAAAACACAACAAAGAGTCAGATGCATTGGCCCAGCTTCTAGACTCCCCACATACCAATCTGATACAGCTTCCCTGAGATGCGTTGGAACAAGTAAGATCAAGCCCCACCCGACAAACCACAGGATCCAAAAGTCCTGCTGTTGATATCCTGGTGCCAGACACCACAGGACACCTGAGAGGTCCCACGTCAGCGCTCCGGTGGGTCAGAATTGTTTTGGCAATCTTTATTTTTTTTTCTGCATCCTTGTGTTTGGTTCTTAAACGACTGAGTTTCTAAAGGCGCTTCAAATCTTTTATCCTTTGTGTCATAATCTAATAAGAGTTTTAATCTGATGGTTTTTGGTTGGTTAAAACTAAAGCGATGCAGTTTATTGAGTTCACTGGGTTTCCCCCTCTTTTTACATCTAAACCTGTACTGTCAGTCTGTGCATGCAGAACAATTCATTTGAGATTGTAGAGATTCGTTTTCAACCTAACCTTTCCTGTTTGCTTTTATGCTGATGGCTGGATAAGAAATTTGTAGCCAGCGTGCATTAAATTAGAAGTTATAGCCAGGAGTTGTGTAGCTCAGCAATAAATACTGGAAACATGGAAATAGGTAGCGTGCCCAGACACGGATACTTCAGGCATAAACATCTGGTAAAACCACAATTTTTGTACACCTCCCACAATAAAAAATGTGTTTATTAGGGGGTTTTACACAGGTCGACAAAAATAAATAAATAAATAAATAAATAAATAAATAAATAAAATGAAGAGAAGAGAACCGAGAGAAGTGTCAAAAGCTGCTAATATCAGTCCCTACAGAACCAAATGTTAAGGTGTTATGGACAGTTTCCTCATTTATATCAACCCTAATGGGGTAAATTATTTTAAAACTCATTCATTTAGACTTCTACAAGGCAGTTATGCCGATACAGTGAGCAGTAGCCATCACCTTTCGGCCAGGCATCCCCTCATCTGATTGGAGTCTTGACTTTGCTTGTGCCATTTAACTACATTTACTGAGAAATACCATGCTATGCCGCTAGGTGCAGACTGTACAAGTAGTTTGTTCTTTGAGTTTTGTGAGGAAAATTTTAGTAATGGATTTGTATATGACACTTTATCACACTAATCATCAGATATGTGAGTCTTTGGATTGCACCTGTACAGTTTATGGACGCAGCTTGCTAAGCAAATGTGCTGGTAAATTTGCACCTCATCCCCTCAACCCAAATACAGTCACTTCTGGCTCCATAAAGCAGGACCATACTGGCTAAACACTAATGTTTAGGTAATTCAACACAGACTACCTCCATCCTTCACTCTGTGTCTCTGAGTTTCCAGATTTTTTACATTTCAAGGTTTTATGCTAAGCAGCCTCCATCGTTTTTCTAATGTAACTCTCAATTAGATTAGAAAACTCATCAAGGCTGGAACTATTTCTTTAGTAGTTTCCTAAATGTGTAAGGTCATCAGTGATTAGATCAGTGATTCAGCTCAAGCCTATAACCTCAGATTTATCTTTTGAACGCTAATAAAAAGTATGTTTTGGGACAAATGTAAATAAAATTTAAATTTGAAGTTAAACTTTAAGTCAGTTGGGATTATCTTTCATTCCCCAGATTGCCAACATTTCCCAGAACAATAAAATCAAATACAAAAACAAACAAACATGTTCTAATAGGTCATTAATGATGGCCTAGACAGAGGATTAAAAATGAGACAAATTTGGCAAATTCGATTTCTCTTTGCAAAATGCTGTGAAACTATTTAACTTACTCTTTTTTTCTAAACTCCTATAAGGTTGTCAGCTTTTCCACTGGGGTTTCTGATGCATGCAAACTTTCATCATAAGCTCTTTAGGTTACAGCTTGTTTCTTTCCTTTTTTCCCTCCCTTGTATCCACTTTGCGTGATTTATAATTTATTCTCTGACTTTGTCTTCTATCTTTTCTGTATCCCGATACAGAAAAGATAAAAGATGACTTGATGTGGGAGTCAAACCGGAGCAAACAGAAGCATTAGCTTCACACTGCTGAACAACCAATTAAACAGCAAACAGCAGAGTGAAAGTGGAACATCTTTGTTTTGTATCACTGCGCTGACCATCTGCAATCCACCGAGACTTCTTAAGTTTCTGTTGCACTCCCTTCATTGACTCAAAGCAGCGGGAGCAAGCTAGAAATGAAGGACATGGAGGTTACGTTAACAAAAAGAGAGCGAGAGCAAGAGAGAAAGGAAGGAGTGAAGGAGAGGAGGTGACAAAACCCACAGAGGGTAGCTCAGTTTTGCAGATGTTAAGGGAGCTCAAACTGGGCTCAGTGGCCGTGGACAAGCATCTGGAAAAGGCATCAGTGGATGTGGTTACAAGAGTAGAGAAATCTCTTCGTGGCTTCTTAAAACAGCTGCAGGGTTGTTTAGGGTTGACGGATGTTAAAATTATAACTGGGCTGGAATAATCTGTCCATCCATCCATTTTCTGGTTCCTATCCCAGCTGTCAAAGGCCAAAAGACAGGTTAGAACATGAACAGATCACCAGTGTGTTAACAGAGAGACAGACAAATCTTCATGCTCATGTTCACAAACCACAACCAATTCAGAACCCACCAACCTAACATGCATGTCTTTGGACTGTGGGTGGAAGCCTCAGTATCCAGAGAAAACCCACACAGACATGTGAACAACATGTAAACTACACAGAAAGGCCTCAGCCAGTTGATTCAACCTGAAGTTCAGATTTCATCAGATAAAATACCAATTTTGGCTGGTTACCTCCATGATGTGTAACGACATAGAGAAATACAAGTGCAGGACACGGTAGTCAGAATCCAAATCTTTAATCCAGGGTAAGGTTATGCACTAGGAAGGCAAAGTCCAAATACATAAAGGAGACCAACAGAACAAAGACGACAAACAACGGAGACAATAGTAACTGTAGAAGATTGTAACACTCAAGTGCAATGAAAAGAAAAGAAAACAGGGAACCAGGGAGTATATGCACACAGACAGGTGAGTCACTGGCTAATTGAGATCAAAACAGAACAAATGACCGAACGCTAAATAACTAAAGTGTGAAACAAACAGGGTGCTGCAGAAAAACCTAACAAAACAAAACAAAAAAGACTGAATACAAACAAAAGAAAGTTAAAGAATAATAAGGAACAGGTGAACCAATGCAGCATTTCATGTGAGGAGGAAAGTTGGAGGCCCAGAGTTCCCAGCAGCTGGAACGCCTCCTCAAGTCTTCCCACTTTGGAGTTCTGACACTAGACTCCAGCAAGCACAGTAAAAAAATAAAAGAAGTAAAAGCACAGATCTAACCTAAAAATAAAACCATAAGTGAACTAAAAAAGGGAGTAGTCCCAAATTCACCATGCGTAATATTAATACTATACTATGCTGTACTTTACTACTATAAACTGTACTTCTATCAGGTACTTTGTGTAACTAACCAGGGTTTGCTTTGTGAGTGACTCCCTTTATATCTGCCTGAATGAAGCTTTTCTGTAGCAGCTTTAATTTCAGGTCCTCTTTCACTTCTCTTGCTAACGGTGTGCCTCAAGGTCGTGTTTTGGAACCTATATTGTTTCTGCTTATCTGCTTCCTCTTCAGCACATTTTGAGAACATCTCACTTTTACGTTCTAAGGTGTTTCTAAGCTACAGCTCTTTGCATAGGTGCTTAAACTATTAAATGTTGGAAGGCTGACAATTTGTTTCCAACCTAAGTCCCTCTGTGTCATGCCCTGAGCTGGAAATTGTTATTCATGCCTTTATTTCACCATATTTAGATTACTTATAATTCACTCGTTCACTTGTGTTGATAAAGTCTCCTTAGAAAGCATACTGATTGTGAGGCTTCTGACTAAGTATTCTAAGTATTCACATCACACCGTAGCTAATTCACTTGTACTGGCTCCCCATTAACTTCATGGTCCTGGGGTGGTGAGGGATTTTTCTTGTGTTCTTCACTCATGCTGCTCTTCAGGTAAAGGTGGGATGGGTTTGCTGTTAGAGTCTTCTGGTTCCCGTTCTTCCACTGATGCACCATCATGAGATTGCCATCCTTTGTTAACCAGTAAGCAGGTTCTTTTTATGACACTCTGTCCTTTCTCCTTGAAACAATTCTCTGTCGCTGAAGAGTCTCAAAGTGACCAGTCACTTCCTCTGCTGCTTTCTCCCTGGACACTGAGCAAGAACTTGCACCATTTACAATAATGACTCACCTGCTCGTCATTGCTGCCTGGATTAACCTCCCCTTGTTCTCTGACAGAGTTAGCTACCTGCAGCAAGCACAGACTCCCTGTTATACTCCATACTCCTTGTTTTCTTCCTAATAAATCATTCAGAATTCCCCCAAAAGCCTTACCTTTAAAGGTCACGACACAGAATCTGCTTTAAGATTCTGGGTTTAACTGGTTTTAACACACCAACATACATCAGTGAACTTTTACATCCATACATCTGGCTGGAACACTCTTTCTTTGAGCCTGAGATCTGTGGACTCACTGGTTTCTTTTAAAAAATTCACCTTTTTGAGGTAGCTGCTGGAGTATTACTGATTTTGAAAGTTCTTTTTAACGGTTCAGGAAAACTTCACCAGCTTATTTCCATATATTAGTCAAAGGGGGAAGATAACATGCTGATTTGTACCACAGGAGCTGACAGGGCTCTCTTTATGGCTCTCTGGCAGCTGAGTGCATTTACAGGATGAAAATGGATTGCGGAAGATGTGGAGGGAAATTACTGTCAGAGTTGTTAACAGCCAAAAATAACTTTGAAATATAAATCGTGTAGAGGACATCTAAACATTTTATAACATGTCAGTAACAATAAGAGGCAAAGAGTCGGGCTTAGACCGTAGCTGACTGACAAAGAAGGAGCCTCGCTTTGGAGGATTTGTCTCATCTGTTCTCCCTCACAAGTACAGAAGCAAAAGCACATATGCAAACACTGCACTCCCTCTGCCAGACAAATGGAGAGACAGACAGGCTTCTCAGCCAGTTCCTGCATTTTTCTCCAGAGCAGCATCCCTCCCTGTCCAGCAGCAGTGTACAAAGTCCTCATTTGAACCAGGTGCAGCCGTCGTTCAGCAGTACAAGCCAGCAGCAAACTGCAGCCCCTCCTTGGCTCTCTGCCGGCATGTTGTGTAGCTGGCCTGATGCCACATAGAGGCCGAAATAGAGTTTCTAAATAGATCTTGGAGGTGTTCTCTGCTCCGTCACCCTGTTAGCTGCATAAAGACTAACATATTCTGACTAAAACCAGAAAAGAAATTCTTAATATAAATATATATAACTTTTAAAAACTAAAAACTAAAATTGACATTTCTTTGTTAAGAAGACCACCCAGAGCACAGAGCTCATTAACATTTAAGCTGGAAACAGGGATTAGATAGGTCACATCATGCAAAGGCCTTGTTCAGTTGTAAAGGTCGTTTTATTGAATGAACCACAGCAACAGTGACAGTTCTCACAGTCATTAAAGTACCTCTATATATGTTCACACTCATGTACTTTAACACAGAACGGTTATACGACAGAGTGTGTCATCTCTGGCTGATAAATATCACAAATCCTGTTTGTATTTGCTGATTTTAACACATTTTGACCAAATCGTCTGTAATTAGTCCTGAAGAAAGGCCCCCCCAAAACAGTATTTTTCATATTTGATAAAACATCTCCCATGTATGAGAACAATTGTTGAGTAAAAATTATCGTAAATTACAGGAAAAAGTGTTCCTGTGACAGTTATTCTAAAACCAAACCATGCTGAATGGCAGATGCTACGCTTGTGCTCATGTATGTTTATAATACAAGCTTTGATTCATTCCAAACTGGGTGTGATGTTGGGCAGGGTCTTCCTCTATATGTGTGAAAAAGCAGAACATTGTTTTCTTAATGTATTGAGGAAATACAGCCCTACAAACATGAATGAACGATAAGCAAAAAATATATGAGAATCCATGATGAATGCATCAATTTATTTTCATTGAGTTTTGGTTGGGAACATCTCCAGAAACACAAGCCAGAGTTTACTTGTCATACTGGTTATGAGGGCAAAGGATCCACTGTTGATCATTGGTCAGAGTAAAGATGGCTTAAAAGGAGGGGGGAGGGAGCTTATTTTAGACAGTGAATGTCTGATGGGCTGTACTGAGGCAGCATAAGACAAATAAGGATTATTTTGAACTGTTAATGATGTAAAGTGACTTTTATAAATTCCAAGAACAAAAACATATGGAGCTGTATAGCCAAAAAAAAACATCTGAGGAGGCAGACGATTGGATGGGAATAAGGAGGCCATCTACATCCACTGTGAGCACCCACTGTTGAACAGAGGTGGTGGCTCATCAGTTATCAGCTGCTTTGAGGTGTTTCAATCCCCACTCACACGCTGCCTCATGTGACCTCAGTAGCTCACGTGATGGTAGAGTCCAAGTGAATGATCCTTTTTTTCCCACCTTGGCTCATGTGTTGACCAACATGATTAATCCTCGACCCCCAGGACCACCTCCAAAGGAACAGTCCCTATTACCTAAATACCTGGGAATCTTCACCAGCTGTTTACAAACTGAAGAAACCTCTTGGATGAGAGGCGTAACATCATTATGAAACTAACAGCTGCCTTCTTTTTAAACTCTCAATACCACAGGTGTAATGTAACTCTGCAGATAAACACATGGTCATTCCCAGTGATGAGCTTCATGTGGGAAAACACTAACATGTGAGTCATTTCTGCTTCTCCCACAGCTCCACTCATTTACAGGGAAGTCTAGTGCAGCAGCAAAGAAGAGGACTTGGAAGAGTTTTCCACCCACATTTTCATTTGCGTTTATTAGGATGTACAGCATTATTTTTGCCCCACCCTTGTGCACTCTAAACCTTTAGTTTCTTAAACATCTTTTTCACTGTCATCCCCATAATGCAGCTGAGATGCGAAAGAAAAATGTCAGTAACCCCTGAAAAAGCTGCTTTAAGAAAGTGATCTGTGCATTCATTAATTTGTGTCGGATTAATAAAAAGTAGAAATCCACATTAACACAGAATGAAACTGGCAAAAATTTTAAATAGAGTATAAGAAAGTGTTAACTTATATTGCAAATTTGTGTACTGCATATTATTTTTTCTATTTCCAGCACTGTATTAGAGTCTTTTCATTGTTTTCTGTCTGTGTAGAGTGGCCTACATTAGTCAGAAAGCCTGTTTGTTTGAAAACAGAATTGAAAAGTGCTGTCATGTTGTTTAAACACTTAAAATGGAATAATCTGCTGTGTCTGTTATCTCATGTTACACTAATTATTTTAAATGTACATTTTTCATTTTCTTTAGTTTTACATTTCCAATTAAAAGAATGCAAACATCTCAAATAAAGGAACTACAGGGTTAGCAGTTATCCTGTACATTTATTATCATTACTGAGAGTAAATCCAAGTGTTAAGCCCCTCTGCAACCTCGAGTCACCTTCCAGTGGCAGTGCGAGACTCTCTGGGTACTGCCAAGGCTTAATTGCCAGTTATCTACACTTCAGAGAGAGAGAGAGAGAGAGAGAGAGAGAGAGACTACATCCTGCCACATCCTCTCTTTTTTAATTGAGTTTTTTTTTAAATATTATAAAAATAAAACCTGTGTTAAAACTCTGGTTTCAGTCTCCACTTTGCATTGCAGCTTGTGAGCCATGTCTTTATCTTTATCATTAATCCTCATGCTCACAGATATACACCTATACAGTATAGCAACATTAACATTAACATGCCATTTTCTGTAAAATTATGGATGAAGACACAATTTAAAAGCAGAATTCCCTATAAAACTGTAATATTTCACACTCTGGACATGTGTTGGTTATTTGCAAACATAAAACATGTCTCAGTGTCTAACCAAATCTTGCATCTTGTTTTCATTTAAAGTTGTTTCCATCTCAACCTGAACAGCTGAGCTGCCAACGCCTGAGTTTTGTTCGTCCCTCTCTTGCACCAACTTTTGTTTTCATCTGTCTCGTTCACCATAAACGTTCTTCCATTAAACCTTGTTGTTATCGTATTCCTTTGTTGGACCCAGCTGTAACGCAAACAGCATCTAAAAAAATGAAACTGACATTTAGTGAAGCAATGTAGTTGAGAAATTATGCAAATATTTGCCACATTATTTTACTTTTACCAGCAGAGTAACATAATTCCTTCAGAAAGTAATGATGGCCTACTCAGTAATTGCACATTAAAGATAAGGCGAGATAAGTTACAAGAAAATTTGTGTAAGTCATTGTGTGTGCGTGCGTGTGCGTGTGTGTGTGTGTGTGTGTGTGTGTGTGTGTCAGCCTCCACCACTCAGCACCACTCCATTAAGTCAGCTCTTGTCACCAGCAGACTGTGACACAAAGGCCTCTGATAGAGCCAGACTCAGAGTAAAACACACACACACACACACTCACAAACACACACACATGCACACAAAGAGAATGTCGTGTCGCCATCACTTCAGAGGACATTACACTGATTTACATTCATTTCCCAAACACTCACCCAGCCATAGCTGCTACTAACACGAACCTAAACCAGGTTTATACTCATTGTAAATTTTAGTGGTTCACATCAGTGCTTTTCTTTTTAAATCACAAACACTGACAAAAGAGCCAGAATGAATTTTAGTGAAATAAAAGCTAAAATCAGAGAATCAGTAAACTATGGCTTGTTTATTTTACCTATAAATATAATATTCATTCAATTTTGCTGTATCTACATTAGACAAACCCTATCATGCTGTCCGCTTGAAGAGCCAGGTCTGGATCAAATATGGCTGTAGTGTAAACTGTACCAATAAATCTATAAGACATACACGAGGACAATGTATCATCTCTTCCAGTAATTGCTCCGGTTATACTACGAATTACATAAAATCTGCAGGAGAGCTTTTAAAAAGCGTGAATGTAAGAGACAGAGAAGAAGTGAAAGAGAGAAGAGTGAGTACTTATGAGTGCTGGCCAATCAAGGACAGTCATGTAGGGCTGAGTATTGAAGCTAACATGTTAGTGCCACAAACTGCAGTTTTTCTTGTGGCCACTTGTGGTTATCTCAAAAACTGAGTCCGTCCTCAAAGACTTTTATGTTACAACGAGCAACTTCACAGCATTAAAAAAAGCTAAAAATTGGGAGTCCAGAACCACATGTTGCAAGTTGCATCCATCTTTTATATACTTTTTTTCTGTTTTTACTATTCTGCCAGTATAGCCTTAATTCAGCTGCATGCACATGGCTAACATGTGCAGAGGATCATGCTTGCAGGTCAACAGATCCTGGTAGCCAATTCTGAAAAAGACATTGATCTGCCAGGTTACCAGTGACCTGCTTAGTGTCAGGGTTAGGTTCAACCAACCAACTGAAGCTGTAAGGACCGATGACTGATTTGAACACTTTGTAGTTTCTAAATCTATGCTTGTAGGCTAAAAAGCAGCAGAAGCCCTCTGGAAGTTAAAAGGCCAGTAAGAGTGGAGAAAGGATTCTTTACGTGTTCTCAGCTCTACTGAGACCAAAGGAAAACACCTGCGGTGTTACCTTGGGTCGGCCAACTGAGTCAAACACTCCGTGTTTATGTATTTAAGGTGAGATAAGGGAAGGAAAGACGGAGCTGCACTGCCAGTTAAACTGGTTTTAAATATTCAGAACAACAGACAGGTCACATACACTATGAATGCTGCTGTACCTGTCTGCATGGTGACTACATTTACAAGTGTGTGCATGTGAGTGTGTGAGTAAGCAGCAGTGTACTCACACACTGTGTGTAATCAACCTCTGAGAACAATGGGATTTAGAATGATTTGGGAGCCCAGTCACTGAGGTAGTAAATACTGACTAACCTGAAATACAGCAAGCAGAAAACTAAAGTAAATCTTTCCCCTGCTGTCATGGGGCATCTGGATACTTGGAAACAGCACAACATAAATTTTACCTTCCTTATTATAACCACAGGGTTAGACTAGACTAGGGGTCAGACTGTGAACAAGAAACAAATAGTTTAACAAACTGCTAAGTACTGCATTACCTTTAGGAAAAATAATGTGTAATGTGTCACTTTTCCATGGTGAGTGGTCACAGAGGTCATCAGTCAAATTTGATTTAAATTGTGTGAGGCTTTAAAATTATATAGACCCTTTCCTGGATCAATATATTCATCCAGGAGGAAAACATGCTTGGTTCTTGATCGTTGCTGTTC
>NW_005187730.1:154438-175082 GCF_000239375.1 Pundamilia nyererei
CCCCCCCCACACACACACACACACACACACGCACAGTGACAATGGATGTTTTGGGAGTGAATCGCGGCTGTCACTAAGCTTGTTTGCAGTATGCAGCTAAGTACAAACAACACACACACACAAAAGTTTCCAGGCATAAAAACCAAATATCAAAACATCCTGTTTTATACATTTTCCTGGAGTGCAACAGAGAAAAAAATTTGTTTATTCAAATGTCCTCAGAGCTGCGGGGCAGTAGCTTTAAACAGAGAAGGGCATTGCTTTGGTGGCTTTAGCCAGATAAACATTTATGTTAAGAGTTTTTACTTCAGGTCGTATAGTTGCACACGCTCAATATGTCTGCCTCTACTGAAAATAAGTATCTGTAGTTCAGAATAGCAAACACAATTTAAGGAAGAGCACACCAAACCTCTGTAGCAGTATTTGATTTAAAGGGAATAATGTATTTATTTAATTAATTTATTTTTAAAATATATTTAACTTTTTGTCGTGCAGCAAAAACAAGTGCAAAGTGTAGGACTATGTTATCTGTCCTGTTGAAACCCATTTTAATATAATTATGTTCAGTATAATTTCATTTTTATACATGTGGATATGGTACATGTGAAGCATTTCATAGTTTAGTAAAAATTCATGTAATTCCGTTTTCTTTAAAAAAATGTACTCATTCAAAAACATTGTATGTGTATTCAAATTGTTATATATTTAAATGATTATAACTGTTTCCATAGGGTTCATAACAAAGTCGTAATAAAGTGATGTGATATTTACACTCATAGTGTTCCATACATGCCTGCATGTTACACAAACAATGGCAGTGAGAAACATAGGCTTTGACCTTCATATCAGTCCATAAACCTTGAAGGAGTTTAACTCTATATTTTGACAACACCGACCACACTTGTAGGAATCATAGTTTCCAAGTTATACAACTTATTGTTGTTGTTGTTTTGACTGATTAATCATTAAGTTGACCTTGAAGATTTTGGTGGGTGAATGCCAAATTTTCATAGATTAACATGACCACTACCAGAACACCATGCTACACTCCTTCAAAGTTTTATAAGAATTCATGCAAAACTTTGAGCTAATGGGTTCACAGACAGACTGCTGACATGTGTGCACATATGATGAGTGAATGATGCCTCTGTAAATGCAAATGATTGCATCACTTCCCAGCACTGGACACTTGATTTGCGTGTTGCAATATTTTCCTGACAGGTGTTCTCCCTTTCAAAGTAAAGCCTTGTATAAATACCCAAATACTGAATGGATTGGTCAGACTCCCTCTGTGAACTGACCAATCCAGTCTGTTCTTGGACTTTAAACTGAAAAGAACATTAAAGCCAGACAGGAGCTGAATCTGAGATGACATTTTAGAAAAAAAAAAAGAAGTTTTCCAGCAGTTTCTGAGGTATTGTGTTCAGCTGACATGAAGCGACTGATATGAATAATGTCATCAAGCTTTCCATTTAAAAACAAAAATAAGGGCGGGTAACTTGATGCCTGGTTGCTTGAAACTACAAACTCTGCATAAAACATGGATGTAGCCAAATCACATTACTCATTTGTTAGCGAAGTGCTGTTTTACTCTAAATGGGACAATGACATTAGAAAAAATAACATTACGTTGTAATAGATAAGATTTAAAAGTGGAAATGGAGACCATAAATGCACCAGGAAGCTGTTTACTGAGGTCATAAATCAGCAAAGAAAAAGACTATTTTCTCATAGACTTCTATACAACAGGACTTGACCCCTGCTGACCATTAAAGAGAATACAGGTTCCATATGCGTTGGTTTTACTTGTGACTGTAGCTTTCAGTCAGTGGATGGTGTCATCGAGTCGTTTCCTGAGCCATGATGTCTGCCAGTTTACAGTAATGGCCTGCAGTGATGGCCAATCACGGCCTACCATTCTACAGCTGCAACCACGAATTCAGAATGGTGTACTAAATGTGTTATGTCTCTGCAAATGTGTCAATGTTGCTCCATAGCAACTAAAAGCTTCATAAACATTAGTGTTTAGACATTGATCAAGTGGCCAAAATGACTTTTTTATGTGTTAAATGTTGTACTTTCTATGTGAATATATTGAGTATAATGTAACTCTGTAGGTTACCTTGCTATTAGATGGTATAGCACGCTTTGCTATAAACAAGTTAGGGAAGCTATTAAAGGGCAGTTGCTAAGCTAATTGGAATTAAAGGGAAAGTTCTGCCTTAAGTGCTTTTTATTACCTCCAGTGCTTTAATCCACATATAATTTTAAAATATTTGGTTTAAACATGTAGTCAGCAAATATCTCTTTTTTTAAGACAAAAAAAACAACCTTGTAGAATACTACCATGGACTTTTTGGAAATTGTTTGTTTTCCGACTATATAAAGAATATTCATTGGTTATTGTGTTTGATTAACTTCTCAGATAAAATGTTCAAAGGAACAGTACAAACACATATCTGTGTGTGATGGTTAAATCACAAGTTTCCTGCCAAAACACCAGCCAGACAAGATTAGCTCATCTTTGGTTAAGCTGCAGAAAATACCGACGCCTAGAGTGATGGCTATACAGAGGTTGCCACCTAAATACAGTGCGAGAGAGCTGAAAGCTAAAAGTGAAGCTGGCCACAGATACCAGCTGCTAAAAGGAAATGTCTGGAGTCACTCTGTGGTAATGAAGCCTGAAGCATCTGCTGTGTGGTCAACAGAGAGCTTATTCAGACCAATATGAGCATTTTCTAACCCGTGATATTTTTTTTAAGTGACAGTTCATGCCAAACACAATAATTAAAACACAATAATGTGCAGAAGTTTGAATTTTGCAGAAGGATTTTGTCTACTTCACACAGGTTCAGAAGTGTATATAGAGTCTCATATCTATACATACATCTCCATTAATGTCCCTTTGCAAGCTGCTGACACTTTGGCCATCAACGAGCTCCTCCTTGAGTTTCCTGGACTCCTAGTGTTCAGTTGTTGTATGATGTAGAAGCGAAATGATGGCAAAGAGAAACTACCAGTTGCAGTCAATCACCATTAAGATCAGTGATCACTAATAAGTTAATGGGCCTTGGACTTGTCAAGTTAAGTCACTGTAGAACTGCCTATTAAAACATTTAAGGGAGTGTGTGTATATACAATCATTCCTGCCTGGAAAAAGAGCAGGTTAAAAGAACTCATTAAAAGCCCAAAGTTACCACGACATTCATGCCATGATGACTGTATATAAACTTCTCACCACAAATGCAAATATGCCATTACAGTGGTGGAGGATCATATTAAACATCAAATGCCAAATTTTCAATTGAGGTCAGAGTAACCCTCATGAACTCAAAGCTCAGGCTTCAGACTGCTCTAACCACCATTTGTCATGGTTATCACATAACTTATATCTAGCATGCATGAACTTTACACCAACATTATTATTGATTATGCCTAGAAAGTATTGATTTCATAAAACTGGAGCAGAACGGATGTTTTTTTTTTATTGTTTTGTTTTGTGGGTGGATTGTATAGAGGAGGAAGCAAAATGCAGCACACAAAGTCAGATGGTGCAGAACAAAAAGGGAATCATTTACCGGTTGTTTACAACGTGAAAAAGAAAAATTAAACAAGGACCACAAAAACAAAAGTATAAAAACTGGCAGAAACACAAAGAGAACACCAACACACACAAACAGAGGAAGATGTGTTTGTGTGGCACAAAGTTAACATAGCCAGGACAATGGCGAGCTGTCAGGGTTTCCCCCATTGTTCATATACAGAATCTGCCTTTCCTTCTCCTAGTGGGTGTGGTCTCTGGCTCACCTGTTTTCTATCCATTCAATCAGTTGAATATATAAACCTGGCTTCCATCACCACTCTTCAGATTGTTGACCTCATGTTGCTCAGGCCTCTAATTACAGCTGGTTTGTCAGAGTGGGTCAGGCACGCAGGTAAGAGACTGCCTGACCCACTCTGGCCCCGCCTGCTGAAAACATTCTAGTACTGGAAAGTCTGGCTGCTTACCCTGGTAGCCTTTTACATGAAGTACCTGTGTATCTTGGCTCTGAAATAAAGACTTACCAGAAAGACTGCCTACTTGGTTCAAATCCCTGTTGCAGTTGCTCTTTAAAGTAAAACAGAAAATACAGACAAAGGGAGACAAAACATGAGCACAAAAATGAGACAGGAGCAAGGACTGATAGAAAAACACTGAGACAACTAAAGAGAAACACAAATCAAGAACTCAAAACTAACTGAAGGACAGTAACAGGAATTCAAAATTCTATAAAAACCAGAAGACCCACAACACAATAAAAGATCAGCATACCAGGCTAATAATGAAAACAGGCTCAGTAATGTCACAAGAACTCAAGCTGATTATTAGAATAATTAAGAAATCAAAATCAGGGATCAAAAAATTCAAACATAACCCAAGAAACCTAAATGCAAACTATCAGAAACCTTAAAAAACAGCAGTTTTCCTCTGGCACAAACAGTCAGCAGCTGGTCACATGAGTAAAAATCATTCCAAATGAACATGCTGCTCAGGCTGGTATTCATTCATTCATTTCACCAGAACATGTAACATCCATTCATCTTCCTCATATATCTTTGATACCCGTTTGATCAGCTCCCTGAAGACAACCATACATCACTTGCTTTCAATTCTTCAGGCCCCATTTAGATTTTGTAGAGTCTATGATATAGTAGCCAATGTTGTTGCATATATGCTTGTAATGGCGCATTATGTGTTAATTCCTGTGTTGCGGTGTCCTGGTGTTTCAGGGCGTTTTCACACCTGATCACAATCAGTCGAGGAGTTGTAAACTTGTAGCTTTTCCCTGTGATTTGGTTTATTTTCACACAGAGAAAAATCCAAGCGCACCAAAATGCGTCACGAAAAACCACATGTTCAGTCTGCTCATTGGCCAGATGTGTCTGGGGTGAGAGCAACAAAAGTAAGCAGAGGTGTTGTGTTCTGGACTATCGGAGAACATGGAGAATTTACATTCATTTCACGGCTAGTTGCTAAACCCTTTACACATCTATAGTACCTTCCTGTATCTCAGAATATAAAGCATACATGGCTACAGGAGGTTTTTCCAGACTTGATATGTGGACGCGGTAGTTGGTTGGGATGGAGGTTCAAACCTGCACAAAAGAACTGCAGCACAGAGGAAAACACATCAAGTTTGAGTTCAATCACAGCCAACAAAAACCTGCTTCCCAAATCTTTGTTGTAGTTGTTTTTTCTGTTTTCGTATAATGGATAGTTTTTATTCTCTCACTGTTAAATTACAAAACTTAAAAGTAGCCTGAAGTGAAGGAACTGATGGTACTAAACAGGCCAATGTTAAGGTTCAAAAATTGAGGAAGGAGAGTACAAACCACCATGGTCCAGAAGCTCTTGGTCAAACCATGATTTTAATGACTACACACGTGTGGGAAGAACAACTCTGTACGCAGACAGCAATCGATCTTCGACTTAATCAAAGCATAAACAGATTTTTATAGCATCAGGGTTTGATTTACTGACGCCCCCTCATGCGTCACAGATACATTTTATACATACGTCAAATCAACACCACAATGACTTTTAAGAAGAACATCATCTTCTATTTTCATGGCTGGCCCTTCCTGTCTACCTTTCAGTTCTTGTCTTGTTCCTCTTTCTTGCCGAGACACCAAGGAACGGTTCCTCTTTCACCGAGACACTTTCGCAGTTAGCACCAGACATGTCTAAACTCTTTCCTATAAATAAATCTAACTAATGTGTGTGTGTTGACCTCACTCAGCCTCTATGTCACCTCTCGCACTTCTGACCTTTCACCAGGACAGAGGCTCACTGAGACTATGTGTATGTCTTCTACTAAATAAATGTTCTAATCAAAAACCTCTAATGAAACCTTAATATAAAATGACCTGATATAAGTGTTTTGTAAGCATGTATTGCAATTATCCTTCTATGTTCTAGTTTTCCCTCAACATGGATCATCTGAACAGTCACGTCAGTGAAGCTTTAAACCTTTTAAAGAACCTGAACATCAACTCAAATAAGCACAGATATGCAATATGTATAAAATAGTTATAACTGCATCTGGAATACAAAGTTATCATCATCATAAACATCTTAAGGCCTTCTTAAAGCTATCTGTTACATTGTTAAAGCAATGATCAATTTGAATAACCTAGTACTTAGCCTGCTGCTCAAAATAACTTTCACTTCTGCAAACTCTCTGCAACTTCCTGTCAGCCTGCAACTTAGTCTTTCTGAAAGACACACACTGTTTAAACCTCTAAATGCAATATAAACTACAGATAATATTTATTAATGCAATGGTACTGTTGACAATTATTTAACAATAGCAGTAAAATAATTTCCCTGCTCCACACCAATCACAGCAGTTGCAGGCGTGAATCTAATGTGCAGTTAAAATCCAAGTTATGGAGTAGGTTTTCAGAGGGGTCTGTAGTTATGACGTTGCTTCGGCCTAAATTTCCTACTGAAGCAGAAATCCCAGCAAAGAGTCTATAATAAAGCAAACTCTCTGTCGCACACTGGTTCAGCCTGGCCTCTTCCAAACTGTTCATGTGGAGCGTCTTTCTTCTCTTGCGATTGTAAAACCACTTACATCATGAACTTTCGGCTCCATGTACACTCTCTCCCATAAAGCCTGTCACTTTTCAGTCGTTCACTTGTTCTCTTGCGGTCTCACAGCCTTTGGAGCAATCCAAAGCCTGAGCGACAACACATCCCAGGGGTAAAAGCAGCTCCCCCTCTAAGGTGACAAGGCAGAGTCAATATTTACACAGATATCACTTTTATCTAAGAGATGAAACAAATTCAAGCAATCCATCCACACCACAGATAATATTTTGCACGACTTGCTGCTGATAAAACAGCTGCTATATAAAGGACAGAGCCTGAAAACTTGTAAGTAATTCTGTTTTTCCAGGTAATGCTGTCTTTATATCCAGAGCGGTTCTGTTCAAGTTTGATTTAATTTCACAATATTTTTTATGTTCTTTACAAAAACTTAATTAGACAGATTTTGTGCCTCAGGCTCATGAGGCGACTCCCAGAACTTTCCCACAGACCATCAGCTCTGTGCAAACAACCCAAAATGACTGTAACGTCTGAACAAATTACCTTACACAGTGTTTTATCTCTTTTTGGACATGACATGCTGTGTGAAACTGTTATTTCTGTGATAATAATCTCTGCTCACTTTGCTCTTAGTGTGCTCTTTGCTGCTCCAAATAGCTGTGTTGCTGTGATAGGAAGGAAATTGACGCCTAAGCGGTCTGTTCCTCTGTTGCTTCCCTTCCCTCCACCTCTCCATATGATAACCTTTCACCTTTGCATTCACCTTTGATCTCTCTTTACTGCTTCCTTTTAAAATCACATACCATGTCTGCTCACTTTCAGCCTGTCCTGCAGCTGCCCTTACAAAGTATGTGCATTCAGTACGCCTAAAGGTGGGACTTATTACTTGGCTGTAAAACTGCAACTTGAACTTTTAACCCTTTTGGTTATATATCCGTCACAGTCTGTGGAGCTTCCTGGTATTCCCAACTTACCTTT
Organism: Pundamilia nyererei; assembly: GCF_000239375.1. Classification (NCBI taxonomy): domain Eukaryota; kingdom Metazoa; phylum Chordata; class Actinopteri; order Cichliformes; family Cichlidae; genus Pundamilia; species Pundamilia nyererei. The sequence continues at coordinate 162,009 of NW_005187730.1, forward strand.
GAGTTGTGATACAGTGAAATATGGTCTCATTTTTCCGGCATACTAAATAGTACGAATATTGGATCACATTCATGACACAATGTAAACAAATTCATTTATGCTGGCAGCACTGAGTCCGGCACACCCAACTGTGTGCAACAGAGGAAATCAGAAGGTGCTCCTACTGTAGCCCACAGTTTCGGACCGAAAACTGTCTTTTGTGTCTTTGGATTTTTCTCACCGTCCAGTCTAGGTGTGTTAAAACCTTTGGGTCCTGATTTACAAGAAATAAAACAAAACTGAAGCAGGAGAAGATACGAAAATGGTGGAAAACATCCTGCCTGGTTTCTGTACCCTGTTTAACCCCTTAGCAGTCCTACAAATTTACAATTAGTCCCCTAAACCATCCAATGTACCGTGGGCGGTACGTCCGACTGCTAACAGGTTAATAAGTACCAGCCAGCTGCCCTCACATCACATGCAATGAAGATGTGTAACTGTGTAACTCATCAGGAAAGTTTTTAGTGATTCAGAGCTGTTTTCACATTCACAACAAACACAAATCCCTGCTGTCAACATGGGAGGAGACATAAAGCCCTTTGGGGTTGTATCACGACGGACATCTGTTCTAAAAAGATGTTACCCTACTCGACGACTTTAAGTATTAACTGGAATGACTAGCTGGCATTCAGGTCTCCAGCTGTCCATTATCTGTGTCTGCAACAGGTAGGCGCCACCTTCCTGGTAGCCATTGAAATGAACGTTTAATGCATTTTTGGCATCGATGGAAGCTTTTTTTTGCTACTGAATTTTTTCATTTTTATTTATCTATTTATTTCTTTTCAGGCAGCGTTAAACAGATATTTCAAATTCCCATTTTTCGGGTTATTGTCTCACAATTTAGACTTGCTCAGAAGTTTGAGTCAGTAAGTTGAAATTTTGAGATGGCTAACCTTAAATTTAGAATTATGGATGGTATTTTGTTTTCACTAGCAGAAACCTTTCATAGGCTTCACCTTTCAGACCCAGGAGTTTCATCTTTCATAGCTTCTCTGAACAATCTCAGTCACAGCTTCCAACATGGTGTTGTTACTATTAGACCTCATCATGGAAAAATATGTAATTATAGTGCATAGTACCAGTTAAATATAAGTATATTTATTTATTACATGATTTAAAATCTACATTTCATTGTTTTACTTGCAGCTTCTTTTCTTCTCTAAATAAGAACGGTGACACTTGTGTGGTTCAGTAAAAGACTGTACATATAATCACTTATTTAAAATTCTCCTTGCTTTGTCACAGTTATTCATTTCTTACTTTGTGCGGTGACAGTAAAGGCTTCCATTCGTTTGCTGGAACCTCAGCCGGCTGCCGGATTTCAGCCCTGGAGCACGTCTCATTTAGAGACAGAGAAACTAAGGCTGGGATGACATTTGTTGAACAGGTAAGATACCTGCTGCTGAGTTTAGCCATAGACTGATTAGGTATGATTTGTTGTTAGAGCCATTGTCATTTCTCAGCCATGACTGGCATGCACAGTGATGAGCAGCCGGTAGATGAAAGTTGCTTGGGTGAATTTTTTGCGTGACTAAAATGACAGCTGGCTGCTCATTCGATTCAGGCTGTGTGCTTTCCTTTTAGACAGGTTTTGCAAATCCTTAAATATTCCTGAGGTTGCAGCTGCAAGACTAAAAATCTAAAACTAACTTATTTAGTAAGAACAGGAAGAGAGTCTGGAGAGGTGGGAGGTACGCTCTGAAGAGAAGAAGAATGAAAGTGTGTGTGAATGAGAAAGAGACAGGAGAAACAGTAAAGATACAGGGAGCAGAAGTAGTGAAGGTGGATGAGTTTAAATACCTGGAGTCAGCCATCCAAAGCAATGGACAGTGCACAAGAGCGGTGAAGAAGAGGGCCCAGGCAGGGTGGAGAAGGTGGAGACGAGTATCAGGGTTGATTTGAGCAAAATATTAGAAATATTAGATATTAGATGAAGCCTTAAATGCAGGAAAATGAAAGAAAAAATAAAGTTGGTCTTTAATAAAGATCAAAAACAGACAAATCCAAAGATTAAACAGACCAGCAACACAGGGAGGCCACTGAGAATAACCGATAGGATACCAAAAGGAGACCAACAAGACACAGGTGAAGACAATCAGGACACAAAAGAAGACAAACCTTTCAAAGTAAAACAGGAAATAGTAGATAGATACAGACATGAATGCTCAAACAAAGAGAAGCAAAAGAAAGGAAGGGTCACGGTAAACAAGAAGTCAGAGACAAGGAAACACATGATAGGGAAACACTGAGGGAACTTAAGCTGCTACTAATCGAAACCGCGGCATGAACCAAAACTTACACCCATCACTAGAATAACAAGAAGGTAAAGATCTCGTCCAGTGTTCCACATTTTTTAGTAAAACTGCTTCACTGTGACTCTAAATATAACTAGCTGCTGCTTACACACAGCATCGTTGTCTTTGTGATTATCTCAGTGTCTGTGGTATTTAGAGCTTAGACCAAAATATGCTTAATATTCAGATTAAAAATCAGATGTGGTCCGTTCTTCATGCTCCACCCATTAGTATGAGTCATGTGATGAAGTTTATTGGCTTTTAGATCATCTGTTATTTGTCAAGTTGTTTTGGTTTCAGAGACTGTCCCTCATTCAGCAGTGGGAAATTTCTATTTATCATTAAAGTAGTCAGATCTACAGATATGAAGCCTGTCGGCATCTTCAATCCAGGAAGATCCAGTATTGTTCCCAGTCTTTAAAAACTCATATCTTGCCGACCGCAGCCTGGTTCACACACAGGTCTGAGATTCCTGGGGGATTTGGCGGAGAGAGCCTGAGGATTGAGTGAGAAAAGAAAGTCTGGAAGAGGGAGAAAGTGTGTTTATGTGTATGTGTGAGAAACAAAGTATGAGAGAGCTTTTTTCCCATGACTCTGTAGCAGTCAGACAGGTAGGGGTCTGGGATTAGAGAGTGTGGCCTCGCTCAGTCGTGAATAAGGAATTCTCCCTTCACAGCTCTCACTGGCCTGTTTGAAGCATTAGTCTTACTTTAATACAGAGACATCAAAGGACCTAAAAAACTCACATTATCTTCTCCTCATTCTTTAAACTCCACGCTTAATATTTAGTAATCTGTAGCATTTCTATAAATAAACTTATGATACCTAAGAGCTGTATTACTGAGGGAACTTAACATAGAGTGTATCCACTTGGCTGTTTTAAGCACCTAGAGGCCAGTTATTCAGAATAAATCAACACAAAGATTCCTGGGAAAACATTTTTACAGGGTGATTGACAGCTGAATACTTTATGCAGGCAGTGTATTAAAAAATAAACAGATTAGAGGTGACTTTGTGAGATCTGGAGTGCTTTCAGAAGCTTTTATCAAATAGTAGCACGGAGAAGAACTTTAAAAGAGACATATTCTGGCTCATTTCCAGCTCCGGTTTTTAAAAATATCTACTCAACAAGAGTAACTTTGCATGATTTATAGTTAAAAATAATCCTTCGTTTCATACTAGTGCATCCACTTATTTCGTCCCCTTACTGAAATAAGCTGTTTTAGATATTCCTCCTTTAAGCCAGCTTCCTTCTGATTCGCTGCCCCTCAAAAACCGAACGGAGCAGCAGCTTCTTATGTCCATCTGATATGACAATGTTTGTGAAATCTGCACTCAGTGACATCAGACGGACCAGAGGGCAGAACAAAAAGTCTAACAGGATGTTAATCAGTCTGAAGTCTGAGCTTTGGTCTCACAGGGATTACCTGCAAATACTGTGAGCTCATTATTGGAAACTTTGGGGATAAAGGCACGGTGACTTGATGAGATACCACTTTTCTTTGCCTTTGTGCTCTTTGGGGTGCTAACTGTTTCAGCTAAGTTTGTTAGGCAATTTAAAATAAAATCTATGCTTCTAAAAACTCTGGTGTCAGTCTCCACATTTTTGTTGCGGGTTATAAAATTTGTGATGATCATTAGTGAGAAGTGATTTAGTGACTTTCTGCAGCACTGCTTTCCTTTTTTGTTTAGTAAATGTGTTGCCTCTCAGTGTTTTTATGTTCTCTGTGAATTGGGGTAGATTGTGCTCAGTTGGTCTATTTTGCATAGAAGAGACCTCAAATGTCCCTAATCATGTAACACAAAGCCTGAAGCAGAAAATTGAAGTTAACAAGGAAAGATGATAAAATTTAGGCCCAATTAAAGTAGCTGCAAACCTCTCATTGTCCCTGATTTTGATCTTTGTTTCCTAATTCTGTTTTATTATTTTGAATTTTGAATAACCGGTTTTATTTTCTCTTATGACAGGGTCACTGGTCTCTATTTCCCTGATTATTTTCCAGGGGTGCATTTAGCTGCTTATCTTTTCTGGGGTTTGGTCCTTTTATTTGTAGGTTTAATAATCTGAAACATTAGTTCTTATATCTGAGCTCTAGTTGCTGTTTATTTCTGGTTCCTGCCTTCAGTTCCTTACATTCCAAAGTGAGTTTGATCCTTTGGTTTCTCTTTGACTTTATTCCAGTTCCAGTAATGAATTTTAGTTTTGTGCTTCCTCGTATATTTTTTTCTGTTTTGAGTTCATTAGCATAGCCTCTCTCTTTGACAATGATATATTAAAGGGGACATATTTTGCTTACGCAGGTTGTGCAAGCTTGTTGGTTTAGATTGATTCTAGTTCACTAATATATGCAAAGTGAAACTAGTACGGCCCACTGCATGCCCCTGAAATTCAAAAGTGATTTTCTATGTGCACTAGTTTTGTTTTTGTTTTTTTGCTCTGGATACAATTATTTCTACACAAAGCTCGTGAATGAGGTCCAGTGGACATGTTTGGCGAAAATGCAAATATCAACACAAACACCTCGTATCAGCTGTCACCATGGTGATGAAGGGTTCATGATTTGGGCTCGTTTTGGAGACGCAGGATCTGTGCACCTTGCAGTTGAGTCAACTGCGAATTCCTCTGTATACCAAAGTATTCTAGAGCAAAATCTGAGAACATCTGATTGTAGAATCTCAGATGTCTGACAGATAAAGCTTGGCCCACACTGGGTCATGCAACAGGACAATGATCGCAAGCACAGCGGCAAAAAGAATCTAGCTGTCGCAGAGGCACAGTCACACACTCAACCTGATGTAAAGAGAGATGTGCATAAACAAAAGCCTGCAAACCTCACTGGTCTGAAGCGATGCAAAAGTCATACAGAAAACAGTTACTTAATGTTATTGCTACTAAAGGTGGCACTACAAACTACTGAATCATGGGATGCACCTCATTTTTAACAGGACTGTACGTTGCAATTATGTGTGGTATGTGACTTATTACAGTCATCTACCTAAAGAACCATTAAAATGTGTCCTTTTAGTCTCTGGTGGGAGGTTAAGGTTGTTTAGTTTCCTTGAAGGACGTCAGATGCCAGAGTGAGATGGTCTGAGGCCTGATTCTGGGCCTCGGGCTGTATCGTTCCCAAATGTGTTCAGTTCTTCATTTTGTGTATAGCAGAGTCCTCTAGTGGCTCACCTCACTCTCTCATGCACACTCTGCATTATTAAAGTGCCGTAAGCTGGTCTGCTCACAGAGCTTTCAGCCCATATCTGGAGTGCAGACATACCTGTGTGTCTGCCTCTCTATTCCCTATTACCTACCTCCAGGCCGAGAAATATGTGCATGTACATATACCAGTCATGCTGTGGGTGACATGTCTGTTTATAGGTTCACACTGTGACTACTAATAATAACTAATAACTTTGGAGATTACATTTTAGGCTGAAGCTTGTTTCAAAGTTAAGTTTAGGTTGTCATGGGTAGGTTTTGATAAAGTTTCCAGGAAATGACTTCAAGTCAATGTAACGTCCTCTAAAGTGAAGGAAACACTATACAGTCTGTTTAACCCTGTGAGGTCGAAGAACCTTAATCAGGTTTCTCTTTGAAATACTGCCACAAACTGAGTCTCGGGAGAGGTTTTGGAAGAGTGAAATAATTACAGCAAAGTACTTTCAGAACTTGTTAAAAATCCCATGGTTTCATTCACCCTTTTCTGTCTCTATATAAAAGCAAATTTGAATAATTTCCTTTCTGATTTCCGTGTTCATCAGCAGTCAGCTCTCTGTTGCATGACTTTGTGCTTTAGTCATTTAAAAAGAATGTCAAAGACAAACAGGGTGCTATGTAAAATGTGTCTCTTCGTTTGCCTTTTTCTTTTTCCACATTGTATCAGTGCATGCACGCTTTTCCCTCTTAATTCTTCTCTCATTAGAGATACACAATCAAAGGAGTTAGCGTTTCATTCTGTTTTGCTCAGTTAAAGGTTATCGGTGTGTTTTTAGATTTCAATCAGTTGCTGTTTCTCTTACAGAAATACCCCATCGCCTGAGGTGATTCTACTAAAATATTTTGATTGATATTAAAGGGGAATTCAGATGTACCATTAATGAGAAGCAGGCTCAGCCTGTGATAACAGAATAGTTAGTTTTGGCATTAGTTCTGAGGACTTTTCAGGGCGTTGTTGAGCATGAGGGCATTTATCAGGGGAGAGAATCTAATGCTGAGGTCGTGTCACATGGTGTGGATAACAAAGTTGGCTAGGAAAGGATTCCCATGTTCCTACCAGATGAGTCAAGACAACATACACAGACAGTTAACCTCAAATGAGGTTATCTGGCTTCGATAACCTCAAATGAGGTGAAGCTTTTATGTTTGCTTTTCCAGTGTTTTAGGCACCAAGTCAGAGATGTTGGATTTCCAGTTGAAGCTAAAACTCTGGATGATAATGTTGACACTATTTACAGGTTATAAATGTGTAATGTCCATTAACAGCCCGGAGCTTAGCTCAGCAAAGAGGAAAACACAATTTCCTTTTTAAATTTATATAAATAGCCAAGACTTCCTCATTCTGGTCTAAATATGTAAATAAAGATCAGTGACAGATTTGTATATGAAACATTTGTACATGTAGATTTTTGTGCATCTGCTGTAAATGAGGCCTATTAATTTCTGGGAAAACAAAAGTTGGGGATTTACGAGATTCAAAAGTGCTTTTTTTAAAAAAATATTTGAACCGGCAATAATCATACAGTGCAATACTACCACGGGTTACTAGGTGTCAAGTGCAAAAATAAAAATATTTTGAAAGTAATTACATGATTAAAGCATTAGGCTTCAAATAGACATATTTCTTGGCATTGCCCTGACTTGTTTGCAGAGGATCCTGCAGACTGGTTAGGCTCTTTTGTCGTATGTGCCTGCAGCAAAGAGGAGTTCCTTCTGCATTTTGAGAAAACAGAAAAAGAGAAAAAGAAAAAAGGGGAAATTAAGAGGAAAAAAAAAAAGTAACAGGGTCTGAGCAGTGAAGAGCTACTGTTACGGGAGCCTGGAGGCTAGAGCAAGAACTTGGACCCAAAAACAGATGCAAGCACGGGAGCAAGCGGTAAGGTTTCAATGAGTTTATTTTACAGGAACATTGGGAAAAAGTGGCAACACGAAGGAGGACTTCTTTGCTAACAGGTCTAAATATGGGCAGAGCATGATTAGAAGGGATTGCAGAGGAAACGAGACTGAAGATGTGAAGCGTAAACAGCACTGGGAAGGTGGAAGGTCAGGTGAGCTCCTCAGTGGAGAGTGAGAGAAATTATTCCAACCTTGTTTCCCAGTGATCCACAAAAGATGGCAGGAAGGAAGGCAGGTGGAGATAGCGAATGATGCAATGATACGGCAACAAAGTGGAGAACTGTCCAGAAAATCCTGAGCAGTAGTTGAGTGACGGAGAAAACGTGGCAACTAGAAGCAAAGAAAAGATCAGGTGAGTACGAGTCATTCACAAAGACCATGAACCGCATCGGCCTGTTACCAACATGAGGTTAGTCGACGATCTTGCAAAAGAGAGATGAGGATGCTGATCTTAAATACCGGGAAAGCGCTTTGGGTGCCTTAAAAAGCGCTATATAAATCCAGTCCATTATTATTGTTATTTATATAGCACTATTCAGCGCTAATAGGAAAAGGGAAATAAAAACAGGGGAACTGCAAAGAAACTCGACAAGCAGGGAGATGCAGTCAGAGAAGTGACATTAGGACACTAAGCAAGAGAAATGATCACATAAGAAGAACTGAAACTAATTCAAACAAAACAACAAATAAATGCATGAAATGCAAAGATGCAGAGCAACACAAATAACCCAGGCAAGATTATGCTTGGATTATAAAATTGGGATCCCCTTATTTTATTTATTTTTTAAGGGACTTAATTTTATTCATTCATTTTCTTTCATTGGCTAAAATAGCTGTATTCACTCTTGTTTTCTCCAATTTGACTCATTTAACATATTCTGTTAAATATCCTATTGTTATTATTTTCCTGGGTCCCTTTATACACACACACACACACACACACACACACACACACACACACACACACACAAATTCAAAAGTTTCATATCTAAAATATTTCCTCTAACCTGCAAAGGATGTGCAAAATTAAGCTTTTTTGATTTATCAAGCATGTTAGTCCCCACATAAAAACTAGGCGATGAGGGTGGGGGGCAGTGACAGTTGGATCCGGGTGAAATGAAAAGAACACCAGGCAGAGGTATTTAGCACAAAATAAAGCTTTATTATAGTCAAATACCTCAATGATCATATAAATAGTAACAACAAAAGAGACAGCACCGCTGCCTTAATGATAAATCAGACAGGTCAACCCAAAGAGGTAGTGAAAGAAAACAACTATAAGGCTTCAACAGAAAAAGACCGCAACGCTGCTAGTAACAATACCCAGGCAGGCCAAACAAACTCATGGAGGCTGCCGTCACTTAAGGGAAAACACCGCTCAGTTAAGAACTACTCACAAAGAGCCACGCACGATGGGGCTGGTCACACACAGCAGGCCGTTTCCATACCTAAACCAGTATCACACACTGCCCCCCCCACAGAGGAAACCTCTCCCCCACCTCCACACTGCGCTTCTCCAGCTTACATCACCTCTGAGGGTAATTGGTGGTAACGAGGGCAGATGAGCAGCAGGTGTGTCCGAAAGGAGAAGACAGGGGCGGAGAGAGACAAGGGGAGGGGCAAGAAAGAAGGAGGAGGAGAGGGAGAAGACAAAACCACGCCCACACACTCCCACAGCCTCACAGGATGTAACAAAGCGTATAACAAAGACTTAGGTTGACGTGATGAATATTTATCTTTTAAAACTGCAGTGAAGTACAGGTTATAAATAACCAATTAGACTCCTGGCTCATAGGTTGCCATGTATCTAGAGACACCAAGTGCTTTAAAACAGCGGTCCCCAACCCCCGGGCCTCGGACCGGTACGGGTCCGTGAGTCGTTTGGTGGAGAGTTGAGGCTCAGGTGTGAAATGTATGGTTTTCAGGGGTTTTTATCGGTTTTCAGCGTTATTTTGTTATCGCTTTTATCGTTTACTCGGTTTTCCTTGGTCTTTTCATGTGTGTTATGAATAAATTTTCGTTTTTCCGGTACCGGTACTAGTTTTATTTTGTTGTATTTATCTGCGACACCTTAAAGGCCGGTCCATGAAAATATTGTCGGGCATAAACCGGTGCGTGGCGCAAAAAAGGTTGGAGACCGCTGCTTTAAAAGACTCAGTAAAACTGTATTTTTTGCATTACGCTCTATTAAAACATGGTTTCATCATCTAGACTTTATCATCCCTCATCCAAGTTGGGTCAGATATGCCAGCAGGGGTGCATATGAGCAGATATCAATGTTAATGTATTGCATATTGGAAAAGGCTTCACTGGCTTCACTTTAGCATTTGCAGAGAGATTGTTTTTGTCTTTGTTTTTATCTTCGTGGCTGAGAGTCTGCTCTGATCTTCTTAAATCTTTCCCATTGCAACCACGATTATAATAAAGACAACTAAACCTGACACTAACACAAGCGGACCGTGTAAGTTTCAGTAAATCGAAACTAAACTGATGTGAAAACGATAAAACTCGAACCTGCTCTGCGCGCATCTGTGTGTGTTTGTCGCCATCTAGTGGTTGAATTTACCACCAACAATTTCACTCTTACGTCGCCTAGAAAACTATTCTGGACAGGAAACAAATGACGGGTTTTATTTAGCTAGATTTTAATCAGCACCCAAACTGGATGGATAATTTAGAGTTTCTGAGTGGTGCATGCTTCAGGAAAGAAGCTGCTCTGCTCCTCAACTCTGGAATTCCCTGCGCCCTGATTTAAGAAATATCACTTCCTTCTCCCTCTTTAAGTCCCAGCTCAAAACTCACTTGTTCAAAATAGCTTATTATTATTATTATTAGTAGTAGTAGTATTAAGACCTGGAGAGAAACCCAGGAACATGGGACATGCAAACGTCCTCCTGTGAAGTCCGATCCACTGCTCTGCTTATTTTACAACCCTGCTGCTGAAAAGCTGGAAAGCCTGCTCAAAACACTTCACATAGAGTCCTGAAGATGCGGGATTTAAAGAGCTGCTGCACTCGATGAGCAGCTTTGATTACGTCTTTGAGATTAAGCTGAAGCTCAGCTCTAGTTTATCAAACAGACAGTCCAGCGGTGGCGACTAATCATCACCAGCTCCCTCAAGTTATCCAGAGATGAAAGATTTCTTAAACATGTAAAACTGTTAAATAGGTATAATATAGTCAAGCTGACATACATTTCTATTGTTTTGACCTTGTGTGAATGGGTCATTCTTAATGGAAGTTGTTTATAAATGTGTGTCTGTAGTTTATGCTCCTGCTCCAGAGCTCCTTAGTCGACCTTCATGGCAGGTGGTTCAACTTTTGACCCGCCGAGTTTCATTTCTTCAAAATGAAGGAAAATTCACTTTTATCTTTGCCAAAAACAGCTTTAATGTTTGGTTTTACATATTTCATTTTAAGCGACAATGTGCAGATAAATTTGCTTCCTCTGAAGCTCGACAGTTGTGTCCTTAAAGGTCTGGATAAAAAGTGACTTCTGTCTGATTTCTGTGTGCAGTTAGAGGTCCTGAGGTTTGAGATCCACGGCCTCACAGCCGTGCACCAGTAACAGTCTCATCGGTCACGGCGCTCCACATATGAATAAAAACAGACCAGGTCAGCACTTTTCTGCCTCTGCAGGCCAGATTTAGATCAAACAGCACAAGCTTTGTCAAAATTTTCAGTCTACATGATCTCATACCCAACCACTGCTAAAAACTGTCACATGTATATTTTTTAAGTGTGCAGTTTGTACCCCTGCTGAATGTGCATTTGATTAGATTATATGCATGCTAATGAACACTGAGTGTGGGAATGTATGCATCTACATTGACACAACTAGACTCAGTGCATCCCTAGTGTGTCCCGGACAGTTTGTTACAGAGTTGATTTGTTTGTTTGTTTGTTTATCTGTAAGTTTTTCACTTTAAAATATAGCTTAGAAAAGCAACAGTTCCGACAACAGGGATTAAATACTTTTATTTAATCGTGAGCATCCCTGCAGGCCCAACAGAAACCAGCACTTCTCGTAATCTCGTAGATCCACCTTTTCTGACTTTATCAGTTGCTCGCATCGTTGGAGGGTTCATGACGGACTCCTCTTTACAAAGTTGCCTCAGTACGTTGACAGTTTATTATTTTATTTTTCATTCTATTGTAGATTTATTACGGTGCTTGGGATCATTGTCCTGTTGCACGACCCAGGTGTCGTGCTGATGGCCTCTCATGTGAGTCTAGAATACAACCCCGGTTTGTGTCTGCAAAACAAGCTCAAATCATCACCTCTCCACCACTGTGCTTAACAACCAGTCATGAAGTGTTTGTGCTGATATGATGTGTTTTGTACATTATGGTCAAACATCTCCTCTTTGGACCGATAAAGGGAATTGTTCCAGAGGCCCGTGGTTTGTTCAGCAATCCTGGCAGCTCATTTCAGCATGTTCAGTATTATGACACAAATGTTGCGGATGCATTTGATGCATTTGAGCATCAGGACCTAACTGCTATTTATGCTTCTACTGTGTTTGAAACACGGAAGGCTGTACTTTGTTCTTCAAAAAGCTGCTTTCTAATCATTTTAAATGCATAAAAAACCTGGGCTTTAACACTAAAGGAAAACAATGACTTGATGACTTAAATAACTTAAGAAAAAAAAGTTTTTTTAAGGAACATTTGGGATCTTTTCATCTTTCATCACTACCTCAGCTTAATAGCGGCATGCATTCAGACAATAACTTCTCTCTATCTTTCTCGAGTCGCTCATTTTACATGATGAACATCAATCAGATATTACAGGGAAGAAAGTCTACTTATGATGTAAATCCAAACAAAAACATGCAGTCACAGCAAACTGCGTCTAAAGAACAGGGTGGATCATCTATAACACGCCCATAAACACTGATCTGATCTCTGATAAACCTGCAGCATAACAACGTAATTGCACCAGCCCTGCATATTTTATTATTTAGTGGAGAATCTGCACGTAGTAAAAGTCAGTTTACTGGGAAGGACTTTTGATTCTTTTCAAGCCCTAACCTAATCAACACTGATCTCACACTCAGTCATTTCCACTTGAAAACATTAAATTCAAGATATTCTCGTGCGATAACGGCTATCACTCCATGATAATTCCAGATTATGACAGTCTACGAGAGCAAATTATCCGATGTTTGGCCACAGTTTAACGAGCTCCTCCTTTGTTTTGGATAAATTCTGACGTGCAGTTTTCATTTGTATTGTCACAGCAATCAGAAACACTCGATTTGTTTAAGCACTCACGCCAAACAATTCGGTTTCTTTTACAAAGCTATAAAATAGTTTTATATAATTCAAACATGAAAAACAACAGTTTAAAGTGTCCACAGATTTCAAGTACTTTGTCACCCGCCATAAAGTTCACACTCTGAACCTTCACGCTGACAAGGAGGAACGTGGAGAGTCACACTCACAGTCATTCACTTTTTAAAGAGTTATTTTTCTCCAGAGGCCAGAGAAATTATGTTAAATGTTACAGACACAGCTTATTAAGAAATCATCTATTCATTTGTATTCATTTCTTTCACGCAGATTTTACACTATTATTTTTTATTGTTAGTTTTTTGGTTGTGGCCCCAATCCATGGGCGTAACTTTGTGCT